>NC_057807.1:400294414-400587310 GCF_018294505.1 Triticum aestivum
CTGCACTCACCCTCTTCCTTTTGGACATTTATTACGAAAGAACAAAATTTGACTGGAAAAACATAGTGTGACGACACATGGAATAGGTACAGAAAATGGATAGGTATGGCATATACTCATATATGATGTTTAAACTAAGCAGATGGTGTAACAAAGTAGAAGTAATGCAAGAGGTCATATGCAAAATATGTGCGACCAATACAACCTTGCCAAGTTAGAGCAAGCACCATGATGGGTGAATAAGATTGGCCATCCTCCACCATGCCAAGTTTGTTAGCCAATGGATTGTTCCGCAATATTCCTCTCATGCGCCTGTTCTCATATATTCATTTTGATAATGTTCAATATCTGACATGCATGAAAACATAAAAACAAGAGAGATTATCTTTGTAATGCAGAAGTGATTCTAATCCAATACTGCCTCCCTGTAAACCCCTTTGTGCTATTACAAGTCAACCTGACCTAACAGATTCAAAATATACTAAGGGAGAACAACTCGACCTGACCAGTCGACCGCAAGAGAAGAGGATCATCTTAAAGAAGAGTAGAAGAGCAAGCAGATTGAAGATATTACAAGTCTTTCAATACAATGTCGGTTGGCCACCCATGATGAACCAGAGCACACAGAGAAATACTATTCTTTCCCATCCCTCCATATGTGGCTCACATGCATTTCGAAACTAAAGTAGGAACATTTAGCTGACCAATTAAACATCTCTCAGTTTTAATAATATCAGCATAATATCATATATGAATTGGTACAACTAAGCTTGTTTAGCTCGATGGGTGGAGCAGTGCTATTACAACACGAACCACGTAGGCTGACCGTGGTCATCATAAAATGGGGAAACCATAAGCATGATGAGTACAGTGTTGACCGTGGTAGTGGGATGGCAGATATGAAGCTGCAAAACGTGCAAAGGGTAGTTAGCAACCGATGTTTGCTTTGAAATAACAACTAAGATTTGGTATGGACAAGAAAGTATAGTCAACAAGTGACAAAGAAATGCAATTCTGCTGTCTCTCTATATGTCATGACATGCATTTGGAAACTCAAGTGGGACCTTTAGCTAACCAATTTAATGTGTTTGTTAACTAATATCAGTATCATATCACAATCATATTTGAACAACTAAGCTTTCGAATTCTGAGTGTTGTGTTGTTTAGCTTGAAGGGTGGAGTAATGCTAGTACGACAGAAAGCACCTACGCAGATCATAGTAGAGTAGATAAAAGGGGAAAACCCTAAGCATCAAGAGAAAAATTAGGAAAGTGGAACTAGCTAGACGAGTGGGTGGCGCACATGCTTTTCGAAAAGAATATAGGAACATTAGGTGACCAATTAAACATTCTCTATTTTAGTGATATGAGCATCATATCAGATTCGTATTTCAACATGTAAGCTTTGGGTTGAGGTCTTGAGGAGCAGTTCTAGCGCGACACAAAGCACCTACAATGATGGTAGTGAACATAAAGGGGGGAAACCATAAGCTTTATGAGTATAGTGCCCATGCCATGGCGGATCTGAAGGTGCAAATCAGACAAAGCTACTTCACAACCAATGTTTGCTTTCAACTAGCCACTACGATTTGGTATGGACAAGAAAAGTACAGTAAACAAATTACGGTCTATTTTCCGGGTGAGATCAATAACTTAAGCACATATGGAAGAGTACCACCTCTCCTGTGACGTCGTGTAGGCCTCTGCTGATAAGTTGAGGGTGCTACGGGTGCGATGGTTGTCGGTGGCGGGGGAGAAGACATTAGAGGGCAGACGGCTGGGTCGGGGGATAAATCATGTTGCCATGGACGAGGTGATCGTAGGAGCGACAACGACAAGGTGGACGATGGTGCTGATGAAGTGAGAGGACGTGATGAAAGGATCCTAGTCTAGCATCATGGATGAGAGACGTCCATCTCTTGAAGTGGACGACGGGGTAGGGGTAGCGGCTCCGGTAAGGTGGAGAATGGGGTGGCGGACGGAGGAGGTTGGCCATAGTGGGGAGGTTTTCATGGTGCCGACAGTGTATGAATGGGGAAATGGAGGGGAGGGGGATCTCAAACTTTGGGACACGCTTCTCTGAAATGTGGAAAGTTACGAACTTATCCCCTATTTAAAATTTCGAACATCGCATCGGTTGGGGATAGGGCAGTAATCTCGCATCTCCCAAATATTTGCCGATAACTATTTCGGGCGAGGAGAGGGTGTTTTGCCGCCCACGGTTGGCGCCCATGGTGTATGAACGGGGCTGACAGGTAGGGCGGTTGTGTCACATCTGAGGGAAGTTAAACATCTGCCCCAATTTAAAATATTAGCCTACATTGATTTCGGACGAGGAGAGTTTGTTTTTCCGCCCATCGTGTATGAATGGGGCAATGGACGAAGAGACACATGTCTTTCAGACGAGCTTGAATCAAATGTGTTTGGCCACCCACATTTGGCGCCCATCGTGTCTGAATGGGCTAAGAGGTTGTCGTGTCATGTCTGATTGAGGTTACTAGTCTACCCCTATTGCCAGCAGTGTAAATTCGGTCGATAAGGATGTCAAGTGTTAGGGGTAGACAGTAATTTCCATCTCGCAAACACTTGCTTCGGGCAGCCCACAAATTATAGTGGGTGTTTAGCCGCTTTGTTCAAAACTTGGGAGAATTAGCATTCATGTTTGCCCTAGGCCCCGGCAAACTAAATTCAAATCCAATTTGTATTCGACTACGAATATCCACAGATAATTCTACATTTTGTTATTTATTTCTTCAAAACCACAACAAAGATTTATCCCCCCCTTTATATATGATTATGATTTAGAAATGCCATGATCTTTGAATTCAGTAGGTTGGATACACTCTGAGTCAAACAGTTATTTCATCCAATACAATATGCTCACATGAAAAACAGTTCACCTAATGTCAATCATACAAGTACTGACGATTACCTCGCCTTAAAAATTTGGATCATTAAAACACATTGACAACATAGGGGGTCTTGCAACATAATCCATTCAAAGACGTGACATAGCATGCAAGTACAATAATCTAATGACAATTTCAACCGGTATCTAAAGAAGAACCGGGATTACCCTGGGCTTCAGATAGCAAAAATAGCAGGACCTCCTCTGTCTTCAAATGCAACATTCTTACTTCCTCAAATTCTTGGGTTGCTTGCATAATGCATGCCGCTAATTCCATAATTTCCAGCCTCAAGATAAAGATTACCTCATTCGTGGAAGCCACACCATCTCTTTCTGCCTCTAGTAGAGCCTCAAGCACTATAATATCTGTGCTCAGACTGCTCTCCGGTGGTGTTTCCACCGAACTACTACCATCTGGTAACATGGATGGCGCATTGCTTCCACAAATAGATTCTAGGGTTGTACATTGTGTCCTAGTGTGAACGGCATCCTGAAAGGTTTCCACTGGACATAAGTAAGAGATAGTTATCGTATGATCTAGGCAGTAAGCTTACATGGTAAACAACATATGAATTATTGTCGAGCATCGCAAGCTATATTTAAATGGTTCGAAGCAGCATCAGCCGAAAAGAAATTAAAATGGTAAGATGAAACTAGGGATGTAAGTGGCAAATAAACGACATCCGACAGTCCCATCTAGTTAGTTTTTGCTAGCTCCCTAGTTCATTTTCCTCAAAAAACAAAAACTCTTTTGAACTATCATACCACTAGTGGACTTTAATCGGGATTAAACGGGACCCAGTTGACATCCCTAGTTGAAAGGGAGTGTACCGCCGCTATATTTAAGTTGCCAAGGCATCTAAGTAGTTGAAATAATCTGAGAAAGCACTTAACAGTGTGGCCTCATATAAACTATGAAGATAGTCTTGTGATGAAGTTGAGAGGAAAAGTTAAGGACTCAAATGAACTAGGCATGCATTTCTTTACGATAGTACAGCAGGCACTGCTGACATATTGGCCAACTCAGGTATAGCATAACAACAAACAAGCATTCGAATCAAGCAATACATTAAAGCAGACAACTGAACTATTTGTAATTCGGTAGGATTACAGGTTAAGGGCACAAGCCAAGAAAGCAGCCCACTCGCATTACATTTCACATGTACTAAAACACACTGGCTTACCATATGTTGTTGTGAAGTCTCGCTGTTGTTGCAATGTTCTTTGAAGATATCGTCAGCATCCCGTGGTTGCAAATCTAGTTGTTGTAGTTTAGTCTGCACCCTCTATTTAGGTAAAATTAATTTTAATCGCATCACTGGTCCTAATTGATCATCAATGGTTCATCTAAACTAATGAAAGAAGGGTGTGTGCATACATGACAATATATCTGCTTCCCTCTATTTTTATGCTTGTTCGAGGTGCCAGCCCCAAAAGAACAAATATTTTGCTTCATGGGGTTGGCAGCTCCATAATAAATACTCCCTCTGTTCCGAAATAGTTGTCATTGGGGGCTTTTTCGGACCAGGTGTAAATGGGCAAATGTACAAAAATACCCCTGATTTGAAACGAGTTGTCGTCTTCCTCCGCCAGGCTCCTCCTTGTAGTCTTCCTCCGCCAGGCCACCTGCGCCCTCCACCTCCTCCAGCTCCAGCTGCTAGTCCGGCCACCTCCTCCTCCGCCCTCCACCTCCTCCTCCTCCTCCTCCTTTGCTACTCTCTTCCCCGTCGTCCTTGCCCAGTTTGGTGGCCACCGCTCCCAATTTGATCACCGCCGCCCCAGCCTGGCCGCCGCCATCGCTCCTCCCAATCTAGTCCTCGCTGCACCAACCTGGTCCTCTCAACGCACTGACCAGCCTGATCCTTGCTTCTCCCCCGCTCGGTCCTCGCTGCTCCCCCGCCTGGTCCTCGTCAGGTACTCCTCGTTGCTCCCAATTCTTATCAGTTTTCGCCAGATGCAGAATTGGGAGAATTTGTCGATGCTTTTAGGTACAATAGTCTGTAAAACTGATCAGGAGACATTCAATCAGGAAGAATTTGCTAAGATCAATAACTATGGCAATCATACAAGATCATCACCCTCACAATTGCCATCAGAAGAAATTACTGGAGTGTAATGATCAATTGGGAAACCTGTAATGCATGAGAAAATGATAGTGTTGGTGGCCTCCTACTGATGTTGTCTAATTGTCAAATTTAGAGATGATGATCATTGTTATACATCATTTGTCCAATTGCAAACATGCCTAAAGTTCCTGCGAGTCAATGGAAACAAATTCAATAGACCATTTGAGATCAATACTTGGATATTTAAAGAACTTTCTATAAAGCGGTGTATCCTGATCAATACTTGACACGAGGCTTGTTCAGATGTGGAGTATGTGTAGTTCCTTGAGATTAGTCTTGTGCGGAGTGCATCCCATGTGAAATTACTCAATATGTGTAATTCTCCATTTTGTGAGACTTATATGTGTAAATCCATTTTGTGAGACTTATATGTGTAACTCCATTTTGTGATCATTTTTACTCCATATATTTTTTTCTCCATTTTGTGAGACTTGTATGTGTAATTCGTTAGTTTTCAGTTTAATTAATTAAAGGAAAGGTTTTGGTTTAATTAATTAATTAAAGGAAAGGTTTCATTTAATTCTAGAGTAAAAGGACATGTTGCTGCTGCTGCTTTTAAGTTTCAGAAGACAAGATAAGAGAAGAGAGCAAGAAGAGAAGAGAAATCACTTTTGTTTCAAGATAATTTAGAAATCAGTTTGAAAGAGAAGAGAAGAGAGTAGTAGGAGAGAAGATGAGTGAATTTAGAGATGAGAAGATAATTTAGAGAATAAGAGAACAAGCAAACTAGCAGGAGAGGAAAGGAGTGGGAGAGGAGAGGAGTAAGGAGGGCACAGGGGAAGTACACTAAACTACATATGTAAGAAGAGAAAGATAAGAGAGATGAAGAGAGAAGAGAAGTCCTACTCTAACTGAAAAAGTTTTAGTTAAGTAACTAAAAAAATTCAGTTAATGAACTAAAACTTACACTAAACTAATGTTGTCCTACACTACTGCTGTCCTACACTAAACTACTACTGTCCTACACTACTGCAAGTGCTATACTACTGCAACTATTAAATTAACAGAAAATGTTTTATTTAGTTTTACTTGAAGGGAAAGATTCATTTTAAGCTAATGTACCAAGTCAACAGAAGATTCATGACAAGATTAACAGTAGCAGAAGCTTCATGTGCTAAAATCTGAAGCTTCATGGGAAAAATTACAGAAGCTTCGTGTGCAAAATTATAGAATTGGCAAAACTGAAAATGTGATTTGGAATTTAGAAAATTACAGAAGCTTCAGCAGGTGATGTTTCTCTTTTGTTCAGAATTTTTTTCAATGAAACCAAAATAGTACTGCACTTCATTTTAAGCTACTCCATACTCCAGTTTACTCCATTTATATAGGAGAAGATAAGAGAGTTTAGAGAGCAAGGAATATCCAAGATAGCCTCAATGCACCATTTGATCATGATGAGCAGCAGAATTGCATTTTTACTTGTTATTATGTCCAAAAAATCTACTCAAAGACATGAATAATGCATAACCAAGGACACGCTATGCACCAATTTCATTAACGCAGTCTGGGTAGAATGAAACCCATACTGAGTAGTCAGTATACATTGCCTATGGTTCTGTTAGGAAACCCATTTTGAGTAGGAGAGAGCAAAGTTTACCCTGCAGACCCAATTCCATCAATTTCAGGTAACCTCCAAGTTGTAACAATTCACCCACAATTCTATCAGGCTCTGTCAGGTCTCTCTCTATGACATGCACCCGTCGACCATCTTGTGCCACCAACTAATAAAGCAGGATATAAGAAAAAAATATCCAAGATAACAGTAATGCACCATTCGATCATGATGAGCAGCAGAATTGCATTTTTACTTGTTATTATGTTTGAAAAATCTAGATGAAACTTTTGTACTTTATCACTATTGGCTGGTACACAATCTCTGACAATTATAAAAGGAACTTTTCTTCCTTAATTTGTTGTCTGAACTACTCCAAAACCAAAACCAAAAAATCAAGTTCAATAACTAGTTCAAGATTTTCCTATTAGTGATATATCATTATCGGAGTTGTTGTAAGACACAGAAGAATATAAAGTGGGTCCTCAAAGTAGTTGGGCATCTCATTAGTTGTGCAAAGCTAGAGGACATCAAGTCTTTGTTGGAGTAGGTTGAACGAGAGGGCATGGAAAAGACTAGAGAAAGAGACAAGATAATAAAGATGACTCTTCCTCCTCTTTGCCCATTTATAAGTAATTTACAGTTCTGTCGCCCATATGTTCTCCTTAATTTAGCCAGAAAGAAAATAAGTAATTTCAGCAAAACTTGCAGGGCAGCCCTGGCATGATTTTTGCAAGGCAAATAACAAACTTATCAAAACAAATTTCTTGCAGTTGCAGAATCAGCCATGCATAGAAGAACACTAGCCATCGATCCCAATGCAAGGCCTCGTGTTCTTTTAGTACTTGAACAAACCTTCAGTAAGACTCTCTACAGTCTACACACTACAAATCGAACAGCCCCCCTAACACGGCCTTGCTTGGGAGCTGTATTACCAAGTTTAACTGAAACTACAACTACCAGCGCAGGTATACTGAAACTTAATTTCAGTTAATATGCCCCTCCCTCTCGCTCTCCCTTTTAACCGTTGGTTTCCAACCAACCAGCAACAGAGAAGTGGCGGGGGAAAGACTCCAGCGAAGGGGAGGAACGGACTGAACAAAACGGGTAGTATTCAGGAATGGCAAATGCCAAATCTTCCATGTACTTGCAACATATTTTTGTATAAAGTCAGCCCAATGACTCAATAACTAACACATTTGGCTGAGCATGTTGCAGCGTTTCTATATGCATGCTAAGTTTCCAGTTCTAATTCAGCAAAAACAAATAAAGGCTTATGCAGTGAATTCAAAAGTTTGCTCCAAGTCTGTCCATTTGTCGTGGGAATTCAGAGTATCGAATCTAGAAATTCAGAGTACTGACACTAGCAGGAACAGCTGAACGTCCTATAATATGTCTACAATGGCACGTGAATTGACAAGAAAGTATGGGTAGATTTACCACCTAACAGCAACGATTCATTCTGAGCAAGTAACAAAAAAGCTGAATTCAGAAGGCCTACGCTATGAATTCAGAAGTTTGCTCCGAATTTGACACACACAAATTCAGTGTACTACTGACGATTGTTTTACTACCAAACAGGAAAGAGATGAGCACATTGTATGGAGAAAGTAACCAGCAGAAGGTTAGCAATCGACTAACTGAGGAGGATGCAGCAGGCAGTACCGAGAGAACACAGTGTGCGCAGATCGAACGCGTCGGCGAGGTGGGGACGTCCGACGAAGACGATGACATGGGCACCGTGAGGACGAATACTCTGCTCCAGATCCTCCGCTCCACTGCTCCGGCGCTGCTCCAAATCCGTCGCTCGCGTGCCGCTCCACATCCATGCCTCCCTCGCCTAGATCCAGCGCTGGTGCTCCACATCCACGCCTCTATTGCATATTCCAGAGTAGAAGCTCGTCGCCGGCTCACAAGATTGATTTTTTTACCTCCAGGGTGTGAGTGGAGGCGGGGTGGTGGAAAGGAAGAGGGAGAGGGAGAGGGAGGGTGAGGCCAGCGATGGGGAGAGGGGAGGGTGAGGCTGGCGAGCAGCGGGGAGAGGGGAGGCAGGCGAGAAGGGGAAGGCCGGCGAGCGGCGAGAAGCGTGCGAGTGAGTGCGGCTGGGCGAGTGAGTGAGCGAGCGAGTGCGAAGGCCGGCGAGGGCAAAATTGGAAAGTGGGGATATTTCTGTACTACGCAAAAGTTGAACTAGAAACCTCCAGCGACAACTATTTCGGAACAGAGGGAGTAGAAGCATCAAATTAATCATGCAACTTGGGAAGATCAAGAACACACAAACAAGTAATGAACAGAGGCTCGGAGTAGTGATGTAATAGCTAGCATCACAAAATGTAGGGTAAAACGAACAAAAAGCAGCGGAACCACATGCTAGTTTGCTGATGTGTAATTAAGCATACAGAACATTAAGCAGTCTGATGGAACCAACAGGTGGCATCAGAACAACACCATTATCATAAATATAGCATTCAAGAAGTAAAATAGTAGGCAGTGATATCTAGGAAGTACAGTAATACTTAGGACAAAACTAAAGCATATTAACTATATGTGCACTGGTATGTAATTTAGCACATGTAACATGTTCACTGCCAGAAGTATGGCCCTACAGGTGCAAGCAGAATAACGCATCTCATGAAAAATTGAATGATGCCTTGAATAAATTCAAAGGTGTGGTGCTTATGCTAGGAAAGTGAACGTAGGCGTCGGCCGTTGGATAATAGTACCTGATCCTCGGCGGAGTATGGGTATCATTGTCATACTTGATAGCTAAGGATCATCGATGGTGCTCGTGTTGCGGTTGAGTTTGGGTCGGCTGTCGCCGTCGCTGAAGCGGCTGCGGTGCTACGGTTGCGGCGCCTGCCGACATACAAGAAAGCTCATCTGTGGTAAGTGAACAGTTGCACGATAAAGGGGAAAACCGAAGAAGTACAAATTGAAATAACCTGGTGAGGCTGCGGCGTCGGCAAAGTAGGGCCGGTGGAGTTGAATATGGCGTCCGGGGAGCGGGTCAGCTGCAGTGGACGAAGGCTTTGGCGGGCGTGTTGTATAGTGCTTTCGGTGAGGCGGATCTGTTGCGGCGGATGAGAGCTTGTTTGAAGGGCCAGCGAAGGGGCGAATGAGGGAGTCAGTGAAGGGCCTACACTGTGGTGGACGAGGGCACCGGCTAAGCAGATCTGGTGCGGTGGACCATGATGGCGGTCAAGGAGATCTGGAGCGGTGGACAAGCCAGTCGCTGAAGCGGCTCCGGTGAAGTGGTGAGTTGGCAGTTGGGGGTTCCAAGGTGCGGAAGGTAGATCCGGCGGGGTGTGAGGTCCATCGCTGCGGCGGAGGACTAGATTCGGCGGCTTGCCGTGGTTGGGGGGTCGGAGAGGGGAAGGGGAGGGGCTCTGTGGAAGAATGTTGGGGGCAAAGAGTGGAAAACAATGGAGTTACCAAAGCAGCCCTTTTCCGTTCATGTGGCAGGGGTAAAACAGGAATATCGGACGACTAAACTTTCGGGCGCGAGATATTTCAATGTGACCGGGAAGTTTGAAAGCTTTTGGCGTCTATTCTGCTCTTGTACTGCCGCATATGATATCATGGCCTAGAATTTGTTTGTTTTGCATGCAAAAAAGTGCAAGTTTTGAAAATCAATGTCTCCAACTCGAAACTTAGATTGTCCATTCAATTCAAATATGGATCATTGAGCTACTACAAGCAAATACCATCATACGGTCCAATTCAAATGAAATTCCAAATGTGTTTATCCTAAATATGATGACAAAAGCAAAAATGTGTATGTGTATGAATAAAGTGGATGATTATAAAGTTTGAACATGCCCGTACATGTATATCTTTAGGTTTGATATATGAATTTGAAATCAAGAAATCCCGGCTTAAAAAGTGTACCTCCGTTTAAATGAACTACAAAAGCTAATGATGGAGTCGAATTCCAAAATTCCAATCTTAGGTTTGTAATTCAGGTACACCAAGGTATATCACGCATGTTCAAAAGTATCGTTATCTCATAGTCCAAACTGTGAAACAAATTGATCAACCAAGAGTGCACACACTATTGACCATGTATATCTCAATTACGTTGCTAGTCACTCAAATACAGACACCCCCCCCCTCGTAGCCCCCCTCCCCCCCCCCACACACACACACATATAAATATATATATATAGAAGTCGTTCTCTCCCCCAAACACCAACACACGAGCACATTAACACCCCTCTCTCTCTTCTAAAGTCCGGACCCCAATATAGGTCTCTATCACTTTGTCTCTCGGGCATGCACACATCTCTTCCCCCACTCTCTAAGTCTCCCGGCATCTCTCTTTCCCAAGCACACACACTATGTAGAGTGTATCTTTCCCATACACAGAAAACGTCTATCTCTCTAGTTATGTGTTCTCGCGCACTCACCTCACACACTACCCCCACTGCAAACAAGCACACTTTGTCTCCTTGTGCACCACTCTCCTCTTTCTATCTCTCCCACATGCGGACCCGCCCCAGCTCCTTCCCTGTATACATATATGTCGTGACTCTTTCCATAGCTCCCTAATGTATCATCGTTCTCGATCTCGCACATTGTTCTCTACACCATCTATTCTAGACCTCTCATGAAGTCCCTATCACACACACGATGACTCGCTTCCCTTGCGTCTCAATACATAGGCCAATTTCGAACAACATCAACATTGTCTCCCTATCTATACGCCATTTATGGACACAAACGACCCCTCTCGCCCCCTCTCTTCCTCTCTCTCTCTACCTCTCTCTCTCTCTCTCTCTCTCTCTCTCTCTCCGTCTCTCCCTCTCGCTCTCTCTCTCTCTCTCTCGCTCGCTCTCACACCCCTCTCCCACACGCACACTCGATGTCTTCCAAATAGTCTGCTCCCCCTGCCCGCACCCATGCTATCCCGCTACTACACATGTCACACCATTCCCCCTTCCCTTATACTAGGTTTACATCATTAGTGGTCTCTCTACTCCACATACACACACTCCCTCTCACACACAAACGCGTGCACAAACACACACATAGACGCACAAACACCCATTTATCTGGATCCTCATCTCTTCCCATGTCTGCATGCGTATCTCACACACTCACTCTATCATTATGTATATGTGTCTCCACATTACACAACACGAAGCCCCATGTACATGTCTCTCTCTATCCTCCACACACATATACACAAAGAATCTGTTATCATTGCTGTAGTCTCTAGACATATCACACACGCACACTGTCTCTCTCTCTCGCAAACACGCTCAACAAGGGTTTCCCCATGAATAACTTAACGTCTATTCATCAACAGTCATGGCAGTACGGCGAACACGAGACGTGAAAAAGAATAAGTCTACACGTGCTTAGACCACCTAGTATGACTACTAGGACTAGAGCAAGCCAAAAAGTGTGCAGCCGTCACCCCCTCCTTATCGGCGACGGGAAAACCTTTGTTTTACACAGTCGAGAAGTCATTGTGCTAAGGCCCCACATGCTGAGGCGTTAAATAGAATGTAGATGCTAGTTTACGAAAACAAGTAACGATAATATGTTTGTATCTCCATACTTTTATTTCTTCTCTTATAAAAAACCGAGTTGGTGATGATGGTACGCGTGCCATCTTGCAATATAGACCGTCCGATCTATATCTGGCGGATGGAAATTAAACTAAAAAATACCCGCACCCCTCTCCACATTGCAGACAAGGCCTTCCCTCGTTCATCCTTATCTCCAACAACCTCGTTGTTGAGCAATTAAGAAAGGAAGCCTCTAGAACAAACTGGCCTGGTGGCCACTGCCGGCGTCGTCAATCCCCATGCCTCCGCTCAGTCCGACCACCAATCACCACCACACCCCACTCCTCTTCACCTTATCTCATATTTCTCGAGATGTCATTAGTTTTTACACATGTGATTACTCCCGCATGGGTCATTCACAAAAAGTGTTTTATAAAAGAAATGCATCTTGATGTTCCATGCAATGCACGGATCTTGCTAGTACTCCTGTAGAAGGCTAAGTTGGTGATGACCGTGTGTCTGTCATCCGTTGTTTCTAAACATTAGATCTACATCTAACGACTGTGAGGTAAGTTGTTGCCTTTTCTCACCAATATACCACTTGTCTACCAATTTTCAGAAAAAACCCAGAATTAGTATCTTAAAACGAACCACATCACTCCCTGACCTCATCAAAACAGCCCAAGGAATATATTCTAATTGAAACATAATATATCTCTAGTGATATATGTATATCAAAATTAGAGTGTTTTGTATCAAGTTTATGAATAAGTATTGTTCTAATTATGATTCGTTGCAATGCACATGAAAATTGCTAGTATTTCCAACCATGCATTTCTTTTCCTAGTATTCCATAGTTTCAAGTTTTCCATCAAGATATTAGTCACTCATGGTTGATATTTACTTTCAATCATGTACACATATGCAGTATGTAACTAGCCTTGCTTATTGGCTTCCAAAGTTAACTTTCACTCCTACTTACAATATGTAGAGTATATAACAAAAAACTACCACTTTCAACCAGCCCTAGGAAGAATCTATTGTGCAAAAAATAGCAAAAACATACCCAAAATTTCTTAATCCACGCCAAAAACTACTACCTGGTACTCCTATCGATTAGGTTCGATTAAACCCATTTATGGCAGGGTTGGCCCATACGTCCGTGCTGACGAGGCAGCTTAAACCAACACATTTTGTTTGACCGTTAACACGACGGACCCACATCTGACCTTCTATCCTGTTATTCCCCCTCAAATCATTATTTTTCCTGAACATTACTTCAAACAGTACTGATGCGTGTTCATCGGTGGCGCCGGTGGTAAGCGAGTTGGCCACCGCTTCGCCGGACGGGCCGGACGCCGCGCTGGCCTCCGCACGGGTTGGCAGGCTGGCCTGAGCGTGACTCACGAGCGAGCAAGCCACCACACTGGCCTTTGCTCGAGCCAGATGGCTAGCCTTAGAGCGGCATGCGCGAGCAAGCCGTCGCGCCGCTGTGCCAATCTAGCCAGCAAACCTTGCAGACAAGCAGCTGGACGGAGCTATCTTGGCTAGCTAGCGGGCGCGAGCGCCGGACGGAGCTGGCATCCGGGTTGCCGCAAGATGGGCTCCGCACCGCCGACAGGTTTGACCTCGCCTTCTGCCGGTGGCGGTAGCTGCATCCCATGGCCGAGGATGACTAGGTGGACGGGCCGGAGGTACGAGGTCACTCGGGGATTTTTGTGCAGACTGACATGTAGGTCCCACAAGTCATAACGCCCGGTCGAATAGAAGGCGTTGACTTAATGGGCGACATGGGCCCTGTCAGAGGTTAGAGTTAGATTCTAACCCTGAAGTAACTCTAACCAAAGTGGTGTTTGGATGGCAGGGTTAGATTGACAACAAATGTATCCAAACAGGGCCATGGTTTGAAACGTGCCTATAATGGCACTTTGTAGGGCTAGTTGGTAACAGCATGTAAATTGGTTGATAAGGTAGTCTTATCTTAAGTCTACCACGTATGCAAGTGGTAGTAGTTTCCTGGCATTATTAGTGGTTTCTTGCATTATTAGGGGTTTCTTGTAAGGAACAATGTATGTACTACTAGCGACAAAAGGCGATTCTAGGTTGTGTTGTACTCCAACGAGTACTATTAGTGGTCACGGGAGTGTATACCTCGTTTTGTGGGTTCGATCCCGGCCGAACGCACAGCGGCCTTTTTTTAAAATAGTAACTTCGTTGCGAGCCAATATTTTACATGGGTAGTTTGAGTTTTGAAGTCAAACGGACGTGCGGCACCACAATCTGGGTGCACTGGATAGCCAAGCCACGTGAATGGGTTTTCCTTCCCAGCATCACGTGGCTCGCGTGCTGGCCCTAGCCGCACCTCGCTTGCACCTTCCTCATCAGCTAGTCATATTTAAACTAGCGCCTCCCAATTAAGCCCGAGGAGCCGGAAAAGCCTGGCGGGGCATTGGGAACTATGCAATATGGCTCTGTACGTAAAGTGCTCTACTACTACTTTGTAGCTTGTGGTGTTGCACGCATGACTTCACTCCATTATTGGCTCTACTATAAAAGAAATTCCTCTTGACGTGTTTTTTTTGAAACGGAGGCAAAAGCTTTGCTTCATCTCATTCATAAAGAAGGAACTACTAGCAAAGTTCGACGAGATCCATTACACCTCCACAAATGGAAGCGAAAAGCCTAGTCTCGATGTATCAAATAACTCAAATGTTCTGCCCCCGCAGTAACCATCGCTGATAAACAGCCTACTACTGTGTGCGTGAGAGGAGCGGTTGAGTAGGCCAGCTACGTGAGAGGAGCGGCTAAATAGAGCATTGATTGTACCCACTAGGCCACTACGCAGGTGTACTTTCACTGCATTGACAGTACAATGATGGTTCTAGAGAATAGTAGTACCCTCCACTTCCAACTGTAGCTCCTTAGACCTGAGATTCAAGAGTTCAAAATTGGTGCACTATACTAGACTAGACTAGAAGTACAGTACATCGCACTACTAGTTGAGAAAAGTAGTAGTAGTATTGCTACAGTACGAGTACGTACTCCTCCGTCACATAATGTAAGACGTTTTTTGACACCAGTTGGTGTGTACAAAAAATAGCAAAAACATACCCAAATTTTCTTTATCCATGCCAAAAACTACTACCTAGTGCCAAAAAATTCTTACTAGTACTATTATTTATAGTATAATGCAATCCCATAACGTCCCATAATGCTAGTACTAGTAGTAAATAATAGCCTCACCCCTTCGCTAAGGAACGATCTACAGTTGGAAGGGACGAGGCCCTGCGGTTACTACGCCCTTATCTCCTCCTCGCTAGTTCCCCTCCCCCGAAGAGAAGGCAGTTCGTCGCTGCTCCCATGGATTCGCCAGGCGGTTCTCCTCCTCGTCGGAGCTAGGAGACCTTGGACGATGATCCTCTCGGAGAAATCGCACGCCGCTCCGACGTCCTCACCGCCGCAAGACTCGGTGCTTCCTGCACCAACTTTTTCAAGACGGTGCTTAAACAGGCTTGGGAAAAGGCCATGCTTGTTGGTCTTCCATGCATCCTCGAGGAGAAGGTTCTTCTATGGGACAATCCTTCGAACAGTCCACCGCTCCCTGGCCATGGTTGCACATTGACTCCACTAGAGTTGCCGACGTTGAGAGGTAGTCAGATTTTGTCCGATGAGCAGGTCAGTAATGGAGTTTGACCATGTAGTACTACTTAGTTATTCCGTTTCCATCCTGTAATTTCTCCGCAGCCCACCGTCTTATATATAGGTCTGGATCGGTGCCAACGAATATCGGCTTGCATACCTCCATCAGGATACCACCATCATTTTTCACATCATCCACAGCAGTGTGGGCGTTCCAGTAGACCCCTTCTCCACCATTGGGATCGGCCTTCCGTACTAGCTGGGCTTGAATACATATGATGATGCCTACATGAGATTGAAGAAGATAGCAATTGCAGACACATCGACAAAGCGACGCGGCTGCAACGATTACTATCTCATCGCGGTGTTCGACATAAGGATTGACATCAATGCAAGAGGCAGTAACGGCAGAGGCTGGCGCATGTTGGCGGTGGCGGATTTGTACCCCTACACGTTCGAAGACGTTGTGCGCCATCTAGGCCGCATCTTCATGGTGACAAGCCAGGGGACTTGTTTCATCCGGTTGCCATCCTACGGTACGGGAGATTACAAACGGAATGCACAAACCATGCATCATTTGCATCCCTAACGGTACTCCATTATTTTGCAGGGACCAGTCATCCCCCGATCAAAATAAGATCGCCGATCCTGGATGTGCATTTGCATCCGCAATTCGGTCTAACCTGGAACCTTGTATTTGACTTTGGCATATTGGGATCAACTATCTTAGCAGTCGTTACCCATGGTACCACTGATGTGCAACATGGTCACACAATCTACCATGATCGGACCGTCACCATCTACCCAGGTATTCCATTTTTTAACCCTCTCGCCTTCTCTTTCATTGTTGTACTAGTACTTACTAGTACTAGTAGGAGTACTTTTTACATTGGAGGACGCGTATAGCTAGATAGGCCCTTGAAGACTTGAACCCACTAACTGCCACCATTTTTGTTTTTCCATGTCTTAATATCTCATCCATGTAGCCAAGAGTGGCTATATATAATAAGCCGGTTATTTTACTTCCTCTATACTGGAGTAGTACTATTTGCTGCACAGTATTACTGACCACCATATTTGAGCACAACACTATTATGCATGGACCTTGACTATGTACGTCACCATGTGTCCAGATCTGAGGTGCCGCGTGTCCCAGATGAATGGCGTCGAGTTCGACCCCTGTGATGCTACGTGGGTGCCGAGGAACACTCATGGAGAGTACTCTCTTTTCATTGGGGACAGCTACCCCATTGTGAAGCGTATGCCACCTTCCATGCATGAAACGGAAGGCCTGCCGTTCATGAAGCATGGTTGTGTCTTCAGTGTGCACCGCCGGATGAACAACATGCTGGGACACGCTATCCCTTATTTATGCCGCTTCAGCTTCGATGAGTCTCCATCGTGTGGAACCGGACTAGAAAGCTACGACAATGATTCCTGTTGCCCACCGCTATGGATCGTGCCATCCATGAAGAACACCTGGGAATGGAACCTGGAGGAGGACATGTAGCCCATCTATAACGTGTAAGTGGAGTACGGTAAATTGTGAACGATAGCGTTGTGAATATATGTAGACTAGTCGTGCACAGATTTATCACATGAATTGGAGATAAACTTGTGTGGCATACTGGCATTTGTCCTTTAGAATTTATTACTAGTAAATGTGCTATGTGCACATGCAACTTGTTTGGTTGTTGCACGGGCTCCAACACGCTCTTTGAGAAAAAAAAGGTGGCACAGCTTTGGATATACGTGACGTGGCGGCATCATACAGTAGCATCATTCGCTATAGTTGTACTAGTACACTCCTACTAGGACAACAACTCCTACAAAACCTTGTGCTTGGCTCTTTTCCTCTTTGGGAGGTTCAACAGTTCATACTCGTGTGAACCTTGCACTTGGCTCTTCGCCTCTTCGGAAGGTCCAACAATGATGATACTACAGTACAATATGCTTCTGGCAATCTTACACCGATTGAACTGCTGCATGTCCACCGCGAGGGCGAGGGCGAGGGAGAGGGAGAGGGCATTGTAGTCAAGACCCTCTCCTCGTCCTGCGAACCACCGCGGGCGTGGGTGAGGGAGAGGCATAGTAAGCAAGCTTCTCCTCGTTCGGCGAGTTGACGGGACACATCAAAGCAGTACTAGTACTAGTCCATAATGCGTCCTTTCCGGTTAATATGGCTTAATTTGAAACAAGAAAATACACTGGCGGTCAACGTATGTAGCAATACGCTCTTTACAATCACTATATATATATATAGTTTTGTGGTGATTATACGATCACTAGCTCATCGTAGAGCACCGTATTGCACCCTACTAATCAGCCACATAGTCGACGTGGCACTTTGTTGACTAGTTAAATTGTCACCTGGTTTCTGGGTGCCACCTGTCAGTTGGCAGAGCAAAGAAATTAGTTAAACAAAACTTTATGCAGGCGCAACAGGAGTCCAACCCTTGCGCGCGAACCACCCTAGCTGTGTATGTGAGTGCATGCACGTGTACTCCCTCCGTCTTCCAACAAAGAGTGTACATCGGCTAAAAACAAACAGCGTAGTACATGATGTACATCTACACTTCCAATGCATTTAGTCTTTAATCTAAATCAATATTGATTGACTAATGCACCAACTTGTGCTCTAGGTATAGGCTACATGTCTATCCTTAATTACAGCATGCAACAGCCTGCATTTAATCGTCACATGCACACATAAGTCTACTACTTTTGGGCGTTAATTATGCCCTGGTAAATGAGTTAATCTCTAAATGTACGGTCTTTCACAGACGTAGGGAGTAGGTTAAGCACTTGAGCGTGAGCGTGTGTGTTGCGTCGTGTGATGTGTGCCGCATGGGTGCGTGAGTGTTGTGTGCATCCATGTGTACGTGTGAGTGTTGCATGCTGCATGCATGCATGCTGCATGCATGCATGCATGCATAGGGCTTACTCCCTCCCATTGACATGTTCATATTTCAAGCTTCCTCTGTTCCCTCCATATGGTGATACTCCCTCTGTTCCCAAATACGGAGTAAAATCCTCCCTCTGTTCCCAAATACGGAGTAAAATCCTCCCTCTGTTCCCAAATATGGAGTATTTGTCTTTCTAGATATTTCAACAAGTGACTACGTACAGAGCAAAATGAGTGAAGTGAGCGTTGAGGCATGGGGATACTATAGAAAGGAACTCTTTGCGGTCCATTATTTCCCCATCTCGGTCAGATACAACTATTCAACTAGTCTTCACAGTGAACTGACAATACACGCTGCAGCAGATGGGACACTTAATTAATAAGCTGAACCAGCGTGTTGGTGTTACTAAATCAGCCTTACCCAGTACTGCCATCATGTTTGCCAGTAGAGCACGCTTCCATAAATACGCCTACGCACCTCTTTCCTCCATTAACTGACATATGGGCCCGCTTGTGGTAGACCCACATGTCATCGGTGTAACTATTTACACTCCGAAGGACGGTATATCCTAGTAGTAGTACTAGTAGCATTGAGATTCAATGCACTTTCTTCCCCGTCTTCCACTCTTCTTCCTCCTCTCTTCTTTTTCCTCCTCTCTTCCCATCGTTGGCCGCACACCATTTACCCCCGCTCACTGCTCGCACGCCCGCACCATCTTCCTTGGTAGCTCGCGCGTACCATATCCCCCCGCTCACTGCTCGGCCACACGAGGAGAAGCTTCTTCGCTCGCCCGCCCGAATCCACTTCCCCGCTGGCTCGCAGGCACCAAAAACCCCAGTGGCAGAACTGACTAACATGCAGAGCCACGATTGGAATTCCCTCCCTGATGTTCTCTTGGAGCAGATCTATAATCGTATGGACCTACTCAACACCGTCCGACTGGCCGCATGCTCGGTATCTTTGTACCGTCTACTCGTCTGCAACCGGACGGCTCATTTCAACACACCCTGCTTGCTGATGCCCGATCCTCGCAGGTGGCCCAGACACCGACTTGACGATCCTACGGAGGTTGTCGTGGTGCCCCTCGACATGCTACCACTACCCGTCCACCTGTCCTTCATGCGCGGCCACTACTAGGCGGGCATGAAGGCCAACTGGATCGTCCTCATCCACCAATCCGGTAGTCCATGGCGTCTTGTGGATATCTACACCCAGCGAGAGATCACCCTTCCATCATTGGATACCGCTGCCATCGAGCCTTGCGGCCCGCCGGACACTCCTGCCTACTACGCACGAGACGCGTCAAGCTTTTGGCTCGACCTTGATAACCCACAAGTATAGGGGATCGCAATAGTTTTTGAGGGTAGAGTATTCAACCCAAATTTATTGATTCGACACAAGGGGAGCCAAAGAATATTCTCAAGTATTAGAAGTTGAGTTGTCAATTCAACCACACCTGGATAACTTAGTATCTGCAACAAAGTATTTAGTAGCAAAGTAGTATGGAAGTAACGGTAACAGTGGCAAAAGTAACAGTAGCAGTTTTGTAGTGATTGTAACAGTAGCAACGGTAAAGTAAATAAGCAAAGCACAATATGTGAAAAGCTCGTAGGCATTGGATCAGTGATGGATAATTATGTCGGATGTGATTCCTCATGTAATAGTTATAACATAGGGTGACACAGAACTAGCTCCAATTCATCAATGTAATGTAGGCATGTATTCCGAGTATAGTCATACGTGCTTATGGACAAGAACTTGCATGACATCTTTTGTCCTACCCTCCCGTGGCAGTGGGGTCCTAATGGAAACTAAGGGATATTAAGGCCTCCTTTTAATAGAGTACCGGAGCAAAGCATTAGCACTTAGTGAATACATGAACTCCTCAAACTATAGTCATCACCAAGAAGTATCCCGATTATTGTCACTCCGGGGTTGTCGGATCATAACACATAATAGGTGACTATTGACTTGCAAGATAGGATTAAGAACTCACATATATTCATGAAAACATAATAGGTTTAGATCTTAAATCATGGCACTCGGGCCCTAGTGACAAGCATTAAGCATAGCAAAGTCATAGCAACATCAATCTCAGAACATAGTGGATACTAGGGATCAAACCCTAACAATACTAACTTTATTACATGGTAAATCTCATCCAACCCATCACCGTCTAGCAAGCCTATGATGGAATTACTCACGCACGGCGATGAGCATCATGAAATTGGTGATGGAGGATGGCTGATGATGACGACGATGATGAATCCCCCTCTATGGAGCCCCGAACGGACTCCAAATCAGCCCTCCCGAGAGAGATTAGGGCTTGGCGGCGGCTTCGTATTGTAAAACATGATGAAACTTTTTCTCTGATTTTTTTCTCTGCGAAAGCCAATATATGGAGTTGGAGTTGAGGTCGGTGGACGTCCAGGGGCCCCACAAGACAGGGCGCGTGCCCTCGGGGAGGGGGCGCGCACCCCACCCTCATGGACAGGGTGTGGGCCCCCTGACACTAATTCTTTCACCAGTATTTTTTATTAATTCTGAAAAGTTGCTCCGTAGATTTTCAGGTCATTCCGAGAACTTTTATTTCTGCACAGAACTAACACCATGGCAGTTCTGCTGAAAACAGCATCAGTCCGGGTTACTCCCATTCAAATCATGCAAGGTAGAGTCCAAAACAAGGGCAAAAGTGATTGGAAAAGTAGATGCGACGGAGACGTATCAACTCCCCCAAGCTTAAACCTTTGCTTGGCCTCAAGCAATTCAGTTGACAAACTGAAAGTGATAAAGAAAAACTTTTACAAACTCTATTTGCTCTTGTTGTTCCAAATGTGTAAAGCTAGCATTCAAGTTTTCAGCAAAGATTGTGAACTAACCATATTCACAATAACACTTAGGTCTCACGTTTACTCATATCAATGGCATAATCAAGTAGCGAGAAATAATAATAAATCTCAGATGACAACACTTTCTAAAAATAATCATAATATGATATAACAAGATGGTATCTCGCTAGCCCTTTCTGAGACCGCAAAACATAAATGCAGAGCACCTTTAAAGATCAAGGACTGACTAAACATTGTAATTCATGGTAAAAGAGATCCAGTCATAGTCATACCCAATATAAACTAATAGTAATGCATGCAAATGACAGCGGTGCTCTCCAGCGGGTGCTTTTTAATAAGAGGGTGATGACTCAACATAAAAGTAAATATAAAGGCCCTTCATAGAGGGAAGTTGTCGGTGTACAAAAGTGGGGGCTCTCCTTTTGACCCCTTTACTTGTGCACGGGCAGTCGGAGCCACGCGCCATGGCCGCACATGGCAGGGCAAAGGAGGGAAGCCGGAAGGAAGCTGAAGGCTCCAGACAAATAAGGCAACATCGAGGACCAAGGCCACAAAGTGCAGACGGGCGAAGCAGGTTTCCCCGGCAAGGCCCTTGTTAGGGGAGCCTCCGCAGCCCCGGTAGGCCCCTTGCCGGGGTGGCTCGCCCACACCAGCGAAGTAAGCCACCCTTGAACCCACAGTTTCCAATGTCAACAACCACGTTGGACCAGGGCTCGGGAGGAACCTCCATGGTGGCATGCAGATCTTTGTGAAAACAAAGAATACTCAAGATCAGATGATGATTGGAGGGCAAAACTCCCCGTCAAGATCCTTACCGAAGAAACCCACAAGACCCCCGGCAAGATCCTTGCCGGGGACGCCGCGCACCATGGAAGGCCCCTTGTCGGGCCACCCGACAAGGCCCTTGCCAGAGGCGACAGCAGGGCCACTGCTAGGCCCGCACCAACCAACTCCCCGCCCCCGTTCGCATGCAGCTGCCAGCCCAACCAGCTGGGCACGCACCTATGTGGCAACATGCAGCTTCCAGGGCAACTCAGCACGCACCTACGTGGCGGCATGCAGATCTTCGTGGAGACTCCACCATCGTGCCACCTTAGTTGCTTGCCTGCCTACATGGCACTGCATGCATCGCTGGCCAGGGTGTGTGTCGAAGCGAGGAGGAGCGGCGACGGACGGGACGGGCCTCACTCCCGTCCCCGATAAAGTGAAGGGACACCTAAGCCACGCATTAAATGCATCTTGTCCTGTAATACGAGCGATAAGCTTGCAGCACTGTAGGCTCTTTCCACCTCCTGTGTGCCACTGTGGCAGCCCCTTCTGCCTATAAAAGGAGGCCCATGGCATACAAGAAAAGGATTCGGCTCTTTCGAACCACGCCGCATCCATAGCTAGATCGAGAGCTCAAGAACACTCAATACATCCACCAAGCAGGACTAGGGTTTTACGCATCCTCGCGGCCCGAACCTGGGTAAACGATCCGTGTGCCAATTGTTAATCCTGCTCTTCTCACAACCCCGCTCCCCGCAACCGTAGTAGGGATTCTTGTGATCCCATAGGTGTCGTTTCCCACCGACATGGACACCTAAGCCACGCATTAAATGCATCTTGTCCTGTAATACGAGTGATAAGCTCGCAACATTGTAGGCTCTTTCCACCTCCTGTGTGCCACTGTGGCAGCCCCTTCCGCCTATAAAAGGAGGCCCATGGCATACAGGAAAAGGATTCCGCTCTTTCGAACCACGCCGCATCTGTAGCTAGTTAGAGAGCTCATGAACACTCAGTACATCCACCAAGCAGGACTAGGGTTTTACGCATCCTCGCGGCCTAACCCTGGGTGAACGATCCTTGTGCCAGTTGCTAATCCTTCTCTTCTCACAACCCCGTGCCCCGCAACCATAGTAGGGATTCTTGTGATCCCATATGTGTCGTTTCCCACCGACATCTTTGGCGCGCCAGGTAGGGGGCACAATTGTGAGAATCTGGTCTAGTAGTTGGCCTAGTTGTTCTTCATCGCCATGGCTCCTAAGAAGAAGACAACCACGGTGATCGGTTCGTCCGGGACCGGATTGCCAGTACCGGTGCGGACCAGTAGCGGGCCAGTCGCCGAGAGAACCCGTGGCGCGGCCCGCGAACATCCACATCACCCTGGCAGTCCAGGCCTGGTGAGCGGCGTCGTTCGTACGCCAGGCGGCAAGCTGCGTATCGCGGGCTCCGGAGATGGAGTTGGGCCCCTCGCAGGAGGTGCGGGGCCCTCGAGGGGTGCCGTCGTGCCGCTAGACAGTGGCGCGGCGGCCTCCAAGGCGCCAACACCGGCGCTCACGGAGCGCTCTTCTCAGGTTGTGCGCGATGAGCAGTGCCACACGGCTGGTGACCCTGCGCGCCGCCCTGGAAAGAGTCCCATGCACCCATCACATGATGAAGAGGGCCAACATGCGTGCCGAGGTGCTGACGGGGGTGGCGAACGTCTGCGGGGCCATGACGCGGCTCCTTCTAACACGGTTAGAAGTCGAGGTGCATCGCGGTCCACACAGCTTTTGCCGCTGCCCACGCCAGCAGCAGCCCTAGCACACGCGCAGCTGCTCCTCGATTTTCCTCCCGCCACGGAGAAGCTCGATGAATGGAGGGCCATCATCCGGAGCCTCGTCGGCATCACCAACAACGATGAGTTGCGGCCGGCGGGACCCGTAGGCCGTCGCTCCGTCGGGTCACTGCATGCCAGCGGAGGCCAGGCCGGAGGCGATGCGGCCAAGATGCACTCTACCCCTCCATCCTGACCACCGCGGGTGTCGGTCCGTCACGACGACGCTCGTTATGATATCTCCATAGCATCGTCCGACCCGCGAACCCACCACGACCAATGCCAAGTTCTTCGGGAGCGAGTTCGTGAAGATGCTCGAACCACCATCGAGCGTAGGCATGACGCGCGCCACCAGTCGGACAGGCAGACAGGGCCCACTACGGACCACCCAGCACCGGGAGGCTATGGTGGCCTACCTTATGAGGTGGGTTGTCCGGCCTTCACCCATGAGCTACGGTAGTTCCAGTGGCCCTCCCACCACACGTTCAAGCCCGATGTTGCCGAAAAGTACAACGGCAAGACTCACCCATCGGAGTTCCTCAGCATCTACACCATCGCGATGCAAGATGTTGGGGCCCGCGATGACAAGGTGCTTGCCAATTACTTTCCGTTGGCACTCAAGCCCAATGTTATCTCATGGTTGATGCACTTGCCGGTAGACTCCATTTCTTCTTGGGCGGATCTGTGTCATGAGTTTGTTGGCGCCTTTACCGGGGGGCACCAAGCTCATGGCCAGGCGAGTGATCCACATATCATCCCCTAGAAGGAAGGAGAAAACTTGCGCAAGTACATCCAAAGGTTCAGCCGAGTGCAGTACAACATCCCCGACATTCATCCTGCTGCCATGATCAGTGCGTCCATCAGAATGTGCACAATCGTAAGATGCGTGAAGAGCTGGCAATGAACAAGGTCAGGGATGTGGCCGAACTTTATATTCTGGCCAATCAATGTGCTCGCGCTGAAGAGGGAAGGAAGTACCCCGGCGAAGATGTCGGCGTGGAAACCGACTCCACGGATGATACCGCCACCCCGGCGAAGAAGGGTCGGCGCCGTAATAGGAAGCACAGCGGCAAGACCATGCTTGCCGTTGAGGGGTCCGACGACACCTACACCACCAAGAAACCCAAGGCAAGTGACCCCGGCAAGGAGGTTGTCGGGTGTGCCGCTTGGCGGGCCTTGGCGGCTACCCGTAAGCCAGGGGGCTCCAACAAGCAGTATTGCAAGATCCACCGCACCAAAGGCCACATTCTCCAGAACTGCCGGCAGGTGGAGCTGCTCGCTGAGAAGCAGAAAGCCGAGTATGAGTGGGGGGCCAAGGAGAAGGGCCAAAAGGGTACCGAGGGATCCGGCAAGAAGCGTGGCGGCCAAGGAGGCCGTCGTGGCAAAGATAATTAGCAGGAGAGGCCCGCCCGGGGCCGCAACAAGAAGCGGGAAGATGATGATCATGATGAGGACAATGAGTCCAGCGACCACGAGTTCCAGAAAGCCACAGAAGCCATGTACGTCGATGGTGGCGCCTCGCTGCTGTCACACCCAATATGCGATACTATCCTAAAGAGACTCGAAGGTCCCACCAAGGATAGAACCGTATATTGAAACGCTTTTGCAAGGTGGATATCATTACATCCACATTACATAATAGATGGGGATACATACGAAAGGCATACAATGCCACACGAATACAACATCATCATACATACAATCATCATACGACTACAGATGAGACACAAACAGAAACTCAAACGACATCCACCCTGCTAGCCCAGGCTGCCGACCTGGAACCTATCCCCTGATCGAAGAAGAAGCAGAAGAAGAACTCCAAAACAAGTAACATCGCTCTCGCGTCAAGATCATCGCATAACCTGTACCTGCAACTGTTGTTGTAGTAACCCGTGAGCCACGAGGACTCGGCAATCCCATTACCATGGGTATCAAGACTAGCAAAGCTTAAAGGGAAAGGAAGGGGTAAAGTGGTGAGGTTGCAGCAGCGACTAAGCATATATGGTGGCTAACATACGCAAATAAGAGCGAGAAGAGAGCAAGCGGAATGGTCGTGAAGCTAACAATGATCAAGAAGTGATCCTGAACTCCTACTTACGTCAAACATAACCCAAAACTATGTTCACTTCCCGGACTCCGCCGAAAAGAGACCATCATGGCTACACACATGGTTGATGCGTTTTAAATCGGATCTGGTGTCAAGTTATCTACAGCCGGACATTAACAAATTCCCATCTGCCCATAACCGCGGGCACGGCTTTCGAAAGTTTATACCCTGCAGGGGTGTCCCAACTTAGCCCATCACAAGCTCACGCGGTCAACGAAGGATATTCCTTCTCCCAGGAAAACCCGATCAGACACGGAATCCCGGTTACAAGACATTTCAACAATGGTGAAACAAGACCAGCAAAGCCACCCGAATGTGCCGACAAATCCTAATAGGAGCTGCACATATCTCGTTCTCAGGGCACACCGGATTGTCCAAACTTCCGGTAGGCCAGCCCAGAGTTACCCCTGGTGACCACCGGCGGCTGACTGGTTGGACCAACACTCACGACGATCACTGGCCCCGGGGGGTAAATAAAGATGACCCTTGGTCTCCGGAAACCCAAGGGAAAAAGGGCTAGGTGAGGCAAATGGTAAAACCAAGGTTGGGCCTTGCTGGAGGAGTTTTATTCAAAGCGAACTGTCAAGGGGGTCCCATAAATCACCCAACCGCGTAAGGGACGCAAAAATCCGGGAACATAACACCAGTATGACGGAAACTAGGGCGGCAAGAGTGGAACAAAACACCAGGCATAAGGCCGAGTCTTCCACCCTTTACCAAGTATATAGATGCATTAATTAAATAAGATATATTGTGATATCCCAACATAATCCTGTCAACCATGGAGCAATCTTCAACTTCACCTGCAACTAACAACCCTATAAGAGGGGCTGAGCAAAAGCGGTAACATAGCCAAGCAACGGTTTGCTAGGAAGGGTGAAAAGGTTAGAGGCTGACATGGCAATTTGGGAGGCTTGAAGAGCAAGTGATAGGTAGCGCAGCATAGCGATAGAACGAAGCAACTAGAATAGCAATGATAGTGGTGAGATCCAGGGTAGCGGTCATCTTGCCTGAAATCCCGCTAGGAAGAAGAACGAGTCCATGAAGAAGATGAACGGATGAAGCCGAACCAAGTGTAGACGAACGAATACTCACGATCGCAACGAAACAGGAACTATCGAGAAGAAACACACAACATGGTAAACACACCACACATAGGCAAGACAAGATGCACAACCAAGCATGATGCATGACAAGGCTACATGAAGCTACTCATGGCAAGAGATGATGCAAACAAGAGCAACACATCAAGGCAAGTTTAAATGAGGCCGGAAACAACATATAACAAATCGGGTAAGTCCTCATATGCAAATTTCGAAATTGGTCCAGATCTGAATAAACCTTATGTTCAAGTTGTTAAACAGCAAGTTAAGATACACCAAGATGATCTACACGAGATTCTAGTCAAGTTGCATATAAAGTTCATTTAGTTCGGAGCTACAACCTAGAAGATATGAGCAAAACAAGTTAAACATGGCATTGATGCTAAATGCATCCAAACATCAAGAAAACACCTCAAAACAAGGATGCAACATGATAATATGAAACTATATGATATTCTAAGCAAGTTTCATATATATCACACTCAAAACGGAGCAACGGTTCAACACATGCACTCTATACAGGTTTAAAGGACAAGCTGTCCAAAACAGCAACTAGGCATAATGCAAGCATCAAAACAACATGCTACAGGACAACAACAAGAAAAAAAAGGAATGGACATGATGTATAGGTAAAGCATAACAAAACATGAACACTGAACTATCTCCAGAAATCAATAGAACATGCTCAAAAAGACATGGCAAGATTGCATATAATAACAGTTTCAGACTTTGCAGAAATAACATCAGGTTGCAATGTTTAGAGCTATCAAACAACATGTTACAGGAACTTATCATGACAAACAAAGGCATGGCATGAACCTACTAATTGCATAGAACAAAATTCCCTTACTGACCATGAGACAAAAAGGATCAGAAGATATGATGGCATCCATGTAAACATGGCAAATGATATGACAGATTCAAACATGGCAGGAACAACGATAAGTAGGCATGTTGGTGAGCTTGTACCACTCACCACAGATCAATACATGGCATGAAAAGGTGACCAACAATAAGCATACATGTTTATGACGCTAAGCATGGCAATATCAAGTTCATAGGGTGCATGGATCACTAGCAAAGCTCATGCAAAAACTGATCTTAATGTTGACAGGCTGACAGCAACATTATTAAGCAATTTGAGAGCAAGATATGAACAATCTACAGCAAGCTATCAATTCAACCAGGGGCCTGGATATATAGATCATGATATGTATAACAAAACATCCTTAGTGAACATCTCTAGATTATGCATAGAATGACCTGTAGCAGCAGGTTTACATAGCATCACGAAATAACAGATTCAGCCTAGCAAAACAGTAACAGCAAGTACCCTACTTAACAAGCTTGATGCACTCGCTAGGCAAATCACACAAATACATGGATGGCACCCCTATAAAGATGGCATGATGTAGTTCAAAACACATGTAGAGCTCATGCTCATATGATGAACACATCAAATGCAACAAAAATGATAAAACACCAAGTTATAACAGTTTCAGCAGACTAACATCATATAGCACTCTTCCAACGATGATTCAGGCATCAATATGAACTCAAACAAGCATGACATAATGGATTGAAATGAATAGCATCTAACAACAAACATTTTGACATATAGCACGCACAAAATGGAGTAGTATGCAAAGAGTTATGATGCGATGAACAGGGGATCAAAATGCAAATATTACCGGGACTGGCAAAATTCAGGGTCAACCTAGGATTCGCACGGAAAACGAAGCGGTGGCGGATCTCGCCGGATCCGAGGGGCCGGCGGCCGGAGTTGTTGGGGACGGGGCCGGGGAGGTCGGGAAACTCGCCGGAGGAGGGGACGGCTGGATCCGGTCCGGCCCGACCGGATCCACACGGGGAGGCGGCGAGCGGAGCAGGAGGCCGGCGATGGCCGGAGCGCTGGTGCGCCGGCGGGGCGAGGTCGCCGGAGCGCGGCGGCTCGGCGGAGGACGGCGGCGGCGCGGCAGGCGCTAGCGCAGGAGGCGGCGGGGCACGACGCCCAGGGTGCGGGGAGGCGGCGCGGCCTGACGGACGGGGCGGCGAAGGCGGCGGCTGATGGCCGAGGCGGGAGGATCCAGCCGGCGGCGGGCGGGCGGCGCGGCCGGGAGCCGACGGAGGCAAGCGCCTCGGGCGGCGGCGGGCTCGGGCAGGCCCGATCTTGGCTCACGGGCCTGCGCGGTGGAGACGGCGGCGGGGGCGACGTGGCGGGTCCGGATTCGCGGAGGGGGCGAGCGGACATGTCCGGCGGCGGCACAGACGTGTCCGGCGGCGCGGGGAGGAAGAAACTAGGGTTTTGGACTGCGGGATTTTCGGGGGAGGCACCTATTTATAGATTTTGGGAGCTAGGAGAGTCCAAATGAGGAGCGGTTTTCTCCCACACGATCGTGATCGAACGACTGAGAGCATGGAGGGGGTTTGGATGGGTTTTGGGCCACTTTGGAGGGGTGTTGGGCTGCAACACAAAGAGGGCTTTTACGGTTACCCGGTTAACCGTAGGAGTATCAAACGACCTCCAAATGGCACGAAACTTGACAGGCGGTCTACCGGTGGTATACCAAGGCCTCTTGGCAAACCTCGCGCCATTCCGAGATTGTTTAACACCCACACATGAAAAGAGGCAAAAAGGGGGCGTCGGGTGACATAAGAGTATCGGATTGCAAAGCGGACAACGGGGAAAAAGCTCGGATGCATGAGACGAACACGTATGCAATGCAATGCACATGATGACATGACAAAATGCAACACGCAAGCAAATGACATGGCAATGCTGACAAATAACTGGCGGACACCTGGCGCATCGAATCTAGGGCGTTACAATACTCCTCCACTAACAAGAGATCTCGTCCCGAGATCTTAGGACCGAGACGGAAGAGAAAAGGGGTGAGGTGAAACAAGAACTCAAGAGAAGAAGCAAGGAATCGAGAGCACTCGAGAGGAAGAGAGGAACGATGAGAATGACGATAATCGAAAGCTCACGGAATCAGATAGACTATGAAACCACTCCGGTTAGAACGGGATAAGAAATGAATAAGACTGAAAGGATTTAGGCAACACTCCGGCTGAACATGGAAAGAATAGAACATGAACTTGAGAGGATGGAATGATACTTGATGAACTCTTGGAGAATGATTAAATCATGAAGAACCACCATGAAGAACTCCGGTGACAAAAGCATGATGTGATAGAATGAAGGAAGAAATAATAAGATGAGCCTTGCAATGATTTAGATGGGGGTTTCGACGAAATGGCCAAGGAAATTTGAACTCCGGAAAGAAAAGATGAAAACACTTGGAACTAGAATTTATTCATCAAGAACAAACTCTGAAGGAAGGGATTACTCACTTGGATGAAATAAGAATAAGATTTATTGTATGCTTATCCTTCATCAAATTAAATTAATGACAAGCGGATTTGGCATGCAACTTACTCTTGTTGAAAAAGAATTGAGAAGTGACATATCACAAACTTGAGAAGGTATTCATGAACCACCGGTAGGATTGGAAAGAACGAATGAATAAAAATGATAAACAAGGAAAAAGAATCCTTAATGAACCACCGTTAGAAGTCAGAAATGACTGACGAAAGAGAAATAATCACCGAAAGAAGTAGACGAACAAATATGCCTGAGGTGATTTAGAAACAAGAGAACGAGAAGAACTCGAGCTGATTAAAGAGCACTTGAACGAAGCGCTGGGATAATTAGAGAACGATATCTGGAATGATGGCCTTTGGTGAAAGAAACAGAAAAACAACTTATGGCATACTCCGGAAGAATGAAAGAGAAGAAGGGTTGAACCAAAGATGAAAAGAATTTGAAAGTGATCTTCGAGATGGCATCTGACTGATGGAATCCATTCTTACGTCAAACTCGAAAAGAATTAGGAATGGCTCCGAGATAATTAGAAGAGTCGGGTAAGATCCTGGGAAAAGACCTGTGGGTTAGGGCCCACTGAAGAGAAAACACCGTTGGCATGGATTGTTGAAGAGATAGATGATGCACCGGAACAATTGAAATATTGAATGAGGTGACAACCGCGAATTAATTGGAACACAGACGAATCTCCTGAGATGTCTTCCGAACTCCGAAATGATAAACTAACGAGAGGCGAACAAGCAGGGAAAACACTTGAGCCGAGGAAAAGAATATAATCACTACCAAAAATTAGAATTGAATCCACCGGAAAAGAAAAAGAGATGAAGAATGTAAAACGAGACGAGAATTCACCGGTTGACATAATTTATGAAAGACTGAAGAGGTTTCGCACGAATGAGATAGATGGTCGAGAGAGAGTCAGACTCCGGGAAGAAAAGGGTGGGAGGGCGGGAAAACAAAGGCAACTTGGAAAGGGAACTCGACGAATATCTTGAAGAGAAAACACCGGTTGAAAACATTGAGGAGAGAGAGCAAAAACTTCGCACGAGTAGGATGGATACTCGATTACGGACTCCGGTTCCGAGAAGAAGAAGGGTGGGCGGGTGGGAAAGAAAACAACTAAGGATTGAACTTGGCAAGGATGAAGAGGCTCGAGTCAACTTGACGAGAAATGCACCGGATGAAAACAGAAGAGAACCAGCGACCGGAAAACCAACTGAGTGAACCTAAAGGAAAATTTGAAGGGGAAGAGAAGTAATTAAAAACACCTACGTCAAGATTCCTTACCAGAGCGACGAAGGGGCTGAGGAGTAAAAAGAATTCCTACTCTCTGATATAACTAGACTCAGAAAACAGTTTTCTTCTAGACTCAACAACGGCCAACAATCAAGGGGGCTCCTATGGTCGGTCGAGGCTCTGAGACCAACTTGTCACGCCCAATATGCGATACTATCCTAAAGAGACTCGAAGGTCCCACCAAGGATAGAACCGCATATTGAAATGCTTTTGCAAGGTGGATATCATTACATCAACATTACATAATAGATGGGGATACATACAAAAGGCATACAATGCCACACGAATACAACATCATCATACATACGATCATCATCCGACTACAGATGAGACACAAACAGAAATTCAACGACATCCACCCTACTAGCCCAGGCTGCCGACCTGGAACCTATCCCCTGATCGAAGAAGAAGCAGAAGAAGAACTCCAAAACAAGTAACATCGCTCTCGCGTCAAGATCATCGCATAACCTGTACTTGCAACTGTTGTTGTAGTAATCTGTGAGCCACGAGGACTCAGCAATCCCATTACCATGGGTATCAAGACTAGCAAAGCTTAATGGGAAAGGAAGGGGTAAAGTGGTGAGGTTGCAGCAGCGACTAAGCATATATGGTGGCTAACATACGCAAATAAGAGCGAGAAGAGAGCAAGCGGACTGGTCGTGAAGCTAGCAATGATCAAGAAGTGATCCTGAACTCCTACTTATGTCAAACATAACCCAAAACTATGTTCACTTCCCGGACTCCGCCGAAAAGAGACCATCATGGCTACACACATGGTTGATGCGTTTTAAATCGGATCTGGTGTCAAGTTATCTACAGCCGGACATTAACAAATTCCCATCTGCCCATAACCGCGGGCACGGCTTTCGAAAGTTTATACCCTGCAGGGGTGTCCCAACTTAGCCCATCACAAGCTCTCGCGGTCAACGAAGGATATTCCTTCTCCCAGGAAGACCCGATCAGACTCGGAATCCTGGTTACAAGACATTTCGACAATGGTAAAACAAGACAGCAAAGCCACCCGAATGTGCCGACAAATCCTGATAGGAGCTGCACATATCTCGTTCTCAGGGCACACCGGATTGTCCAAACTTCCGGTAGGCCAGCCCAGAGTTACCCCTGGTGACCACCGGCGGCTGACTGGTTGGACCAACACTCACGACGAGCACTGGCCCCGGGGGGTAAATAAAGATGACCCTCGGGCTCCGGAAACCCAAGGGAAAAAGGGCTAGGTGAGGCAAATGGTAAAACCAAGGTTGGGCCTTGCTGGAGGAGTTTTATTCAAAGCAAACTGTCAAGGGGGTCCCATAAATCACCCAACCGCGTAAGGGACGCAAAAATCCGGGAACATAACACCGGTATGACAAAAACTAGGGCGGCAAGAGTGGAACAAAACACCAGGCATAAGGTCGAGTCTTCCACCCTTTACCAAGTATATAGAAGCATTAATGAAATAAGAGATATTGTGATATCCCAACATAATCCTATCCACCATGGAGCAATCTTAAACTTCACCTGCAACTAACAACGCTATAAGAGGGGCTGAGCAAAAGCTTTAACATAGCCAAGCAACGGTTTACTAGGAAGGGTGAAAAGGTTAGAGGCTGACATGGCAATTTGGGAGGCTTGAAGAGCAAGTGATAGGTAGTGCAGCATAGCGATAGAACGAAGCAACTAGCATAGCAATGATAGTAGTGAGATCCAGGGTAGCGGTCATCTTGCTTGAAATCCCGCTAGGAAGAAGAATGAGTCCATGAAGAAGACAAACGGATGAAGCCGAACCAAGCGTAGACAAACGAATCCTCACGATCGCAACGAAACAGGAACTATCGAGAAGAAACACACAACATGGTAAACACACCACACATAGGCAAGACAAGATGCACAACCAAGCATGATGCATGACAAGGCTACATGAAGCAACTAATGGCAAGAGATGATGCAAACAAGAGCAACACATCAAGGCAAGTTTAAATGAGGCCGGAAACAACATATAACAAATCCCGTAAGTCCTCATATGCAAATTTCGAAATTGGTCCAGATCTGAATAAACCTTATGTTCAAGTTGTTAAACAGCAAGTTAAGATACACCAAGATGATGTACATGAGATTCTAGTCAAGTTACATATAAAGTTCATTTAGTTCGGAGCTACAGCCTAGAAGATATGAGCAAAACAAGTTAAACATGGCATTGATGCTAAATGCATCCAAACATCAAGAGAACACCTCAAAAAAAGGATTCAACATGATAATATGAAACTATATGCAATTCTAAGAAAGTTTCATATAGATCACACTTAAAACGGAGCAACGGTTCAACACATGCACTCTATACAGGTTTAAAGGACAAGCTGTCCAAAACAGCAACTAGTCATAATGCAAGCATCAAAACAACATGCTACAGGACCTCAACAAGAAAACAAAAGGCATGGACATGATGTACTGGTAAAGAATAACAAAAAATGAACACTGAGCTATCTCCAGAAATCAATAGAACATGCTCAAAAAGACATGGCAAGATTGCATATAATAACAGTTTCAAACTTTGCAGAAATAACATCAGGTTGCGATGTTTAGAGCTATCAAACAACATGTTACAGGAACTTATCATGACAAACAAAGGCATTGCATGAACCTACTAATTGCATAGAACAAAAGTCCCTTACTGACCAACAGCCAAAAAGGATCAGAAGATATGATGGCACCCATGTAAACATGGCAAATGATATGACAGATTCAAACATGGCAGGAACAAGGATAAGTAGGCATGTTGGTGAGCTTATACCACTCACCACAGATCAATACATGGCATGACAAGGTGATCAACAGTAATAAGACATGTTTATGAAGCTAATCATGGCAATAGAAAGTTCATAGGGTGCATGGATCACTAGCAATGCTCATGGCAAAACTGATCTTAATGTTTACAGGCTGACAGCAACATTATTAAGCAATTTAAGAGCAAGATATGAACAATCTAAAGCAAGCTATAAATTTAAACAGGGGCCTGGATGGATAGAGCATGTCATGTATAACAAAACATCCTTAGTGAACATCTCCAGATTATGCATAGAATGACTTGTAGCAGCAGGTTTACATAGCATCACGAAATAACAGATTCAGCCTAGCAAAACAGTAACACCAAGTACCCTACTTAACAAGCTTGATGCACTCGCTAGGCAACTCACAAAAATACATGGATGGCACCCCTGTAAATATGGCATGATGTAGTTCAAAACACATGTAGAGCTGATGCTCATATGATGCACACATCAAGTGCAACAAAAATGACAAAACACCATGTTATAACAGTTTTAGCAGATTAACATCATATAGAACTCTTGCAACGATGATTCAGGCATCACGATGAACTCAAACAAGCATGACACAAAGGAATGAAATGAAGATCATCTAACAACAAACATTTTGACATATAGCACGCACAAAACGGAGCAGTATGCAAAGAGTTATGATGCGATGAACAGGCGACCAAAATGCAAATATTACGGGGACTTAGGCAAAATTCGGGGTCAACCTAGGATTCGCACGGAAAACGAAGCGGCAGCGGATCTTGCCGGATCCGAGGCGTCGGCGGCCGGAGTTGTCGGGGATGGGGCCGGGGAGGTCGGGGAAACTCGCCGGAGGAGGGGACGACTGGATCCGGTCCGGCCCGACCGGATCCGCGCGGGGAGGCGGCGAGCGGAGCAGGCGGCCGGCGGCGGCCGGAGCGGTGGCGCGCCGGCGGGGCGAGGTCGCCGGAGCGCGGCGGCTCGGCGGAGGAGGGCGGCGGCGCGGCAGGCGCCGGCGCAGGAGGTGGCGGGGCGCGGTGCCATGGCGCGGGGAGGCGGCGCGGCCTGACGGACGGGGCGGCGAAGGCGGCGGCCGACGGCCGAGGCGGGCGGATCCGGCCGGCGGAGGGCGGCGACGCTGCCGGGAGCCGGCGGCGGGCGACGACGCGGCCGTGAGCCGGCGGAGGCCTCGAGGCGGAGGCGAGCGCCTCGGGCGGGCCCGATCTGGGCTCGCGGGCCCGCGCGGTGGAGACGATGGTGGGGGCGACGTGGCGGGTCCGGATTCGCGGAGGGGGCGAGCAGACATGTCCGGCGGCGGCGCGGACGTGTCCGGCGGCGCGGGGTGGAAGAAACTAGGGTTTTGGACTGCGGGATTTTCGGGGGAGGCACCTATTTATAGATTTTGGGAGCTAGGAGAGTCCAAATGAGGAGCAGTTTTCGCCCACACGATCGTGATCGAACGACCGAGAGCATGGAGGGGGTTTGGATGGGTTTTGGGCCACTTTGGAGGGGTGTTGGGCTGCAACACAAAGAGGGCTTTTACGGTTACCCGGTTAACCGTAGGAGTATCAAACGACCTCCAAATGGCACAAAACTTGACAGGCGGTCTACCGGTGGTATACCAAGGCCGCTTGGAAAACCTCGGGCCATTCCGAGAATGTTTAACACCCACACATGAAAAGAGGCAAAAGGGGGGCGTCGGGTGACATAGGAGTATCGAATTGCAAAGCGGACAACAGGGAAAAAGCTCGGATGCATGAGACGAACACGTATGCAATGCAATGCACATGATGACATGACAAAATGCAACACGCAAGCAAATGACATGGCAATGCCAAAGAATAACTGGCGGACACCTGGCGCATCGAATCCGGGGCATTACAGCTGCATACATCCCACCGCCAGCTCAAGCAGTGGGCGTGTGAGATCACAGCGGTGGAGCCATCGCTCGACGCACGGAAGCCGCTGAGGTGGTCCAGCATGCCTATCATCTTCGACACCGAGGACCATCCTGACCACATGACTGCGGTCGGGTGCTTGTCGTTGTTGGTCTCGCCAACAATCCGCAACCTCAAGGTGACGAAAATGCTGGTTGACGGCGGGCCGGTCTGAACTTGATCTCACCCGTTGTGATTAAGAGGCTGCAAATCCGCGATGGAGACCTCGAGGAGACGGGCACGTTCCAAGGGGTCAACCCGGGAAGGAGCCAGCCGAAGGGAAAGGTCACACTCTCTGTGACGTTCGGAGGCGAGCTAAACCACATGACGGAGAGAATTATCTTCGATGTAGCCGAGATCCCCTTGCCCTACAATGGGATCCTCGGCCGCCCGGCACTAGCCAAGTTCATGGCAGCTTCATATTACACCTACAACATGCTAAAGATGCCCTGGCCGATGAACATCACCACCGTCCCCTCCGACAAGAAAGATGCGTTGATTTGCACCGACCAACTCTACCGGGAAGCAGTTGCAGCAGCTGCCGCCAAGGCACCTGCTCCTGCCGACGGAGCCCCGGGAGGGAAGAAGACCGGTGAGACCCCTCGCACCTACTCCAGCAAGAGCACCTCTTCGGGGTGTTGCGCTCTCGTTGAGGAAGTGCCAGAGAGCTCCGCCGGCAAGAGCAAGAAGTCCAGAGCTGCACCACCATAGACCAAGAAGGTGCCCGTCAAGGAGGATAGTTCGGGGGGATCTTTCACCATAAGCTCCACCCTCGACAGCAAATAGGAAAGCGAGCTCGTCACTTTCCTGCGGGCAAATGTCGATGTGTTTGCATGGCAAGCCTCTGACATCCCCGGCGTTCCAACGGAAGTGATTGAGCACCATCTTGTTGTCTGTCCTCATGCACGGCCCGTCAAGAAGAAGGTCAGGAAGCAAGCTCTGGAAAGGCAAGAGTTCATCACGGAGGAGATCAGAAAACTAGATGCGGCAGGCTTGGTAAGAGGAGTACTCCATCCGATGTGGTTGGCCAATCCGGTAGTGGTGCGCAAGGCAAACGGGAAGTGGAGACTGTGTATTGATTAAACAGACATCAATAAGTCTTGTCCAAAGGACCCCTTCCCATTACCGCGCATCGACCAGATTGTTGACTCCACGACTGGCTGTGACCTATTATCATTCCTCGACGCCTACTCTGGATACCACCAGATCTTCATGACAAAAGAGGACGAGGAGAAGACAGCATTCATCACCCCATGTGGTATGTATTGCTTTTTACAGATGCCTTTCGGGTTGAAGAGTGCTGGCTCAACCTTTGCAAGAGCGGTCCAAATTGGTTTTGAGCCCTAGCTACATAGAAATGTGGAAGCTTATATGGATGACATAGTGGTAAAAACCAAGGACAAAGCAACACTTGTGCAAGATCTAGAGAAAACATTTGCAAACCTGCACAAGATCAACCTCAAATTGAACCCTGAGAAGTGTGTCTTCAGTGCTCCGTCTGGCAAGCTTCTCGGGTTCTTTGTGTTCGAGCACGGGATTGAAGCAAACCCAGATAAGGTCAAGGCCATTGAGCAGATTGAGGCACCCAAACGGATCAAGGACGTGTGTCGGCTCACTGGCTGCATTGCTGCCATGAGCCGATTCATCTCCAAGTCCGCGGAGTGTGCCCTTCCTTTTTTGAAGATCTTGAAGAAAACGGGGCCAGTGGAGTGGACCCCAGAGGCCGAAGCAGCGCTGTAAGATTTGAAGAAGTACCTCTCCTCTACCCCGGTGCTGGTTGTGCCCAAACCACAAGAACCATTGCTGCTGTATCTAGCGGCGACGAATCAGGTGGTTAGCACCGTGCTAGTGGCACACAGAGAGGTCGACGAAGAGGAGGCTGCAGTAGCAGAGTCAACGGATGGCGAGCCGGAACCCTCCCCGGCAGGGCTCGGTCCTGGCAAGACTGTGTCCCCGGCAGGGGCTGACGCCGGTGCAACAGGGTCCACGCGACCGGGTGAAGTGGCGCAAAAGAAGAAAATGATGCAGGACCCTGTTTACTTCGTCAGCTCCCTCTTGTAGGAGGCTAGGTCGAGGTACACAGGTGTGCAAAAGCTGCTCTTCGACCTCCTTATGGCCTCGAGGAAGCTGCGCCATTACTTCCAAGCGCACGAGATCACGGTGGTCACCTGCTTCCCATTGCAACGGATACTGCATAACCCAGATGCGACAGGGAGGATCGCGGAATGGGCCCTGGGGTTGTCAAGTTTCGGTTTAAAGTTCGAAAGTACCTCGACGATTCAGAGCAAAGTCTTGGCAGAGTTTGTTGCAGAATGGACCTCAACGCCCGACAAAGAGGTGTAGGAGACCACTCTCCCCGGCAAGGAAACAAGCCGCAACTGGATCATGTACTTTGATGGTGCCTTCTCGCTGCAAGGCGCCGGTGCTGGTGTGCTGCTTGTCGCGCCCACCGAAGAGCACCTCAAGTATGTCATCCAGATGCACTTCTCTGGGAGATGTCAACTAACAATACCGCCGAGTACGAGGGTTTGCTTGCCGGTCTCAGGATCGCGGCAGACCTCGGAGTCAAAAAGCTCATCGTCAGGGGCGACTCGCAGCTCGTCGTCAGGCAGATCAACAAAGATTATAAAAGCCCATTGATGGAAGCTTACGTAGATGAGGTGAGGAAACTGGAGGAGCACTTTGATGGTATATAAGCGGAGCATGTCCCTCGGACGGAGAACGACATCGCCGACTACCTGTCAAAGCATGCTGCCCTCAAGCTACCTGTGGAACTAGGTACTTTTGTGCTTCAGTTAACTCAACCATCCGTCGAGCCGTCAACCGGGCACGACAAGCGGAGGAAGCTAGGCTCCGGCAAGTACTTCCCCACCCAGCTCCCTGGAGCCGCTGGCGAAGATGTTGCCGTGGATGCCGATCCTACCGCGGGGCAACCGACTCCGTCAGGACCTCAGGTCATAGTCGTAGAGATGGTCGCTCCCGTGGCAGAAGAGATGCCTTTGGTCTTTGTCGTCGAGCCACAGGCTCCGGCATGGGCGCAGCACACAGTCCGATTCCTCCAAAAAGGAGAGCTTCCTGAGGAGCAGGAAGAGGCAGAAAGAGTAGCCCACCGGTCTGCTCTGTACCAATTCATTGATAATGTATTGTACAGAAAAAGACCAAATGGGGTGAACTTGAAGTGCATCTCCCGGGAGGAAGGACTAAAGCTGATGGTAGAGATACATAGAGGCATATGTGGATCCCACATAGGGTCAAGGGCCCTCGCCGGCAAGGCTTTCCGGCAAGGTTTCTTCTGGCCCACCGCCCTCCAGGATGCGATGGCACTAGTAACCAAGTGTGAAGCGTGCCAGTTCCATTTGAAGAAGCTTCATCAACCAGCTCAAGCCCTTCAAACTATCCCTCTCTCTTGGCCCTTCTCGGTCTGTGGGCTCGACATATTGGGCCCCTTCCCCCGTGCTGTCGGGGGCTTTGAGTACTTGTACATTGCAATCGACAAGTTAACAAAGTGGCCAGAGGTGGAACCAGTGAGGAAGGTGACGGCGCAGTCAGCCATCAAGTTCTTCAAGGGACTAGTGTGCCGTTTTGGGGTACCCAACAAGATCATCACCGACAACGACATGAAGTTCACAAGCCATGCCTTCATACAATACATTGAGGATCTCGGCAACAGGGTCTATTTTGCTTCCGTGGCACATCCACGGAGCAACGGCCAAGCGGAGAGAGCAAATGTTGAAGTTCTGCGAGGCTTAAGAACGAAGACTTTTAACAGGCTGCGCAAGAGTGGAAGGCGCTGGATTGATGAGTTGCCAGCGGTTCTTTGGTCGATCAGAACGACACCAAATCGAGCCACCAGCCAGACACCCTTTGCCCTGGTCTACGGGGCAGAAGCAGTTCTCCCCACGGAACTCATATATGGGTCACCTTGAGTGCTCGCTTATGATGAGCTTGAGCAAGAGCGATTGCGGCAAGATGACGCGACGCTCCTTGAGGAAGATCGTCTTCGGGCGGCTGTGAGAGCAGCACGCTACCAGCAAGCCTTGTGCCACTACCGTAGTCGCAAGGTTCATGCCCGGAGCTTTGAGGAAGGCGACCTTGTTCTTCGGCATGCTCAGTCGGCCAAGAATTCCAACAAGTTGACGCCGAAGTGGGAAGGCCCTTATCGGGTAACACGAGTCACCAGGACCGGCGCAGTCCGGCTGGAGACCAAAGATGCCATTCCAGTGAGCAAATCCTGGAACATCGAGCATCTCTGCAAGTTTTAACCATAAGGCGCAGCTGCTGGGCCTCCCGGCAAGCCACCCTTTTGTACAAGCCTTGCCGGCAAGGCATGTATCCCTTTGTACAAAGCCAGGCGCAGACCCTAAGCATAAATAAATGAAGCGTTGGCGCCCTAAGTCATAGCATGCATGCTAGGTCGAGTCTCTTCCTCGGTTAGGGTTGATAGTGCTTGGCGGCGGCTAACCCCTAGCTTAGAGGTCGAGTGCGTGTTCTTTGTTCTTCTTTGTCTTCTTTGGTTCGCCGGACACATAAGTATTCTTGTCGAGCTATTTTGGAAGAAAGGGGATGGACCAGCGTCCGGGCCCCGGCAAGCCAAAGTTACTGGGGGCTGCAAGAACAAGGATCCATCTGCGGCAAGCCAAGGTTGCCGGGGGCTGCAGATCCAGATAAGTCTTCTATCCTCTATCATGCGTTTCGTTATGGACTGGGATATGTGAAACCTCGTTTTATCCCTAGGCTACCATGCTCCCCTCTTTCCATACCCTAGGACTATCTCTTGGGGCCGAATTTGGTCGTAGTCGCGGCAGCAAGGAAATGAAACGAGGAGCCTAAGCCCGCCTCATCCCTGCCTCCACCAAGGGCATGAGAAAGGTCGAGTGAAGTGGGGGGACGGCAAGGCCTGTTACCGGGCAAAAAACGTTTATCTTAAAAAATAACGAGGATTCGCTCCTTGTCGTGGGTTCCACCCGCGAACGAAAAACCCGGCAAACATCCCTTTTTCATTAAAAAACATCCTGTACAGGTACAGTTCATACGAAATGAAAAACATGAGCAAGGGGATTACAAGTTCTAAAGTTAACAAAGGCTTGAAGGCTTACAAGGCTAAAAAGAGATAAGGTGCCCGTAATCCCTTTCTTGTCCCTCTCCTCAAGAAATGAAACAAGAAAGCAGAAGGGCAAAAGGGGCGCCTAGGCGAGCCACGAGCGGCAGAAGACACCAAGAGAACATCTCAGTGGTCGTGCAAAGGCTGGATGATGATGGCGGCGCCGGAGGAAGAGCTCAAAGACGAGGCGGCAGGACGTCAATACGCGACGAAGGCGTCGGTGCCCGCGTACTCCGACTTGACGGCCTTGCTGCCCGCCCTCTTCCTCTTCCGCAGCCTCCCAGTGCCAGCCGCCCAAGGAGACGACCCCGAGAAGTTCAAGGAGCCGACGACACAGATGATGGGGTCGCCGGTGCCGCCCGGAGCGGCGCCTGACGCCTAGTCGGACCCTTCATCCTGCCACCCGCTACCCTCGTCATTGCTGCTGTTGTCTTCCTCGCCACTCTTGCTCGAGGAGGAATCTTCATCGTCAGAAGACCTCTCCATGCAGCACCTTACGTGAGTCCCGAAGTGCCCGAAGATCTTGACGGAGAGGAGGCCACTCTCCATTAGTTTGAAATGGAGACTGAGACCCTCCGTCAAGCTGTGGACAAGGGCAAAAGTTTTCCACCCTCGGCAAAGATACATGTCGTGAGGGGCGGGGAACTCGACATCGGCCCACGTGCCATTGTTCCCACAACCCCTCATATGCAGCCGCAACGTCTGCGGAGGATCCAGCTCCATCTCCCGCGCAAATGGAGTCGGGAGGCGAAGGCGACGGCGCGTCGGCTGGCGCAGCCAGACGAAGAACTCGTAAGGGTTGTCCCAGACGTGGCCCTCCATCGAAGGAGGGGCCGCTGGCGGAGGCGAGGCCAATCTGCCACCCCTTCCTCCTCTCCCTCGAGCGCCACGACGACCTCGACCTCGCCCCCTCCCCCTCCCTCTAATGGTTGGCTCCGCCGCTACGAGCTCTTGGGGAGGAGCGATGCGTTGTCTAGCCGAGACCCTCGCCGCCACCGATGAAGCGTCACCACGCCCCCTCGCCATGACAGAAGAAAGGAGGAAGTGGGAATGGGGAGAGGCAGATGACGAAAGATTGAGAGGCGCCATTCCTCCCGCTCCCCTCTTTATAAAGGGGCGGGGGTGAGGCTCGGTCGCCCCCTCTCGGCCAATCCGGCCCATAGAAGTGACAGCAAGCAGGGTCGTCAACCGCCCTCCTCGCTCCATTGAAGGCGCATGGGAATCAACCCACGCGCGCGCGACTTCCCGCATCCCGCGCGCCTGTCATTCGCTCTGCATCGTGCATGCAGCGGACGTGGTGCGAGGGATGGACGCAGTGGGACGCGTGGAGCGACGGTTCCCAAGTGAGGACAGTAAATGAGCAGCGGCCATGCGGTCTCGAAGAGACATGCAAGCTGCCTCTTTACTGTCCACCACAAGATGACGCCAGCATGCTCCCGTCACGCACGCGCGCGTAACCCCCACGTCGCGCGTTCAACGCAGGTCATGGGGAAGTGCAGCAGACGGAGCAGTTACCGCGGTAAAATACGCCCCGCCTACCCGCGCACCGTTCTGGGCCCGGCCCAACAACGTGTCGCGCTTATGCATGGCCCAGGCCCGGGGGCTCCTGTTGGTGTACAAAAGTGGGGGCTCTACTTTTGACCCCTTTACTTGTGCACGGGCAGTCGAAGCCACGCGCCATGGCCGCACATGGCAGGGCAAAGGAGGGAAGCCAGAAGGAAGCTGAAGGCTCGAGATAAACAAGGCAACATCAAGGACCAAGGCCACAAAGTATAGACGGGCGAAGCAGGTTTCCCTGGCAAGGCCCTTGCCGGGGCAGCCTCCGCAGCCCCGGCAGGCCCCTTGCTGGGGCAGCTCGGCCACACTAGCGGAGTAAGCCACCCTTGAACCCACGGTTTCCAATGTCAACAACCACGTTGGACCAGGGCTCGGGAGGCACCTCCATGGTGGCATGCAGATCTTTGTGAAGACAAAGAATACTCAAGATCAGATGATGATTGGAGGGCAACACTCCCCGTCAAGATCCTTACCGAAGAAACACATAAGACCCCTGGCAACATCCTTGTCGGGAATGCCAGCGCGCCATGGCAGGACCCTTGCCGGGCCACCCGGCAAGACCCTTGCCGGGCCACCCAACAAGGCCCTTGCCAGAGGCGACAGCAGGGCCACTGCCAGGCCCACACCAACCAACTCCCCGCCGCCGTTCGCATGCAGCTGCCAGCCCAACCAGCTGGGCAGGCACCTGCCTGGCAACATGCAGCTTCCAGGCCAACTCAGCACGCACCTGCGTGGCAGCATGCAGATCTTCGTGGAGGCTCCACCACTGTGCCACCTCAGCTGCTTGCCTGCCTACATGGCACTGCACGCATCGCTGGCTAGGGAGCGTGACGAAGCAAGGAGGAGCGGCGACGGACGAGACGGGCCTCGCTCCCGTCCCCGATAAAGTGAAGGGCACCTAAGCCACGCATTAAATGCATCTTGTCATGTAATACGAGTGATAAGCTCGCAACACTGTAGGCTCTTTCCACCTCCTGTGTGCCACTGTGGCAGCCTCTTCTGCCTATAAAAGGAGGCCCATGGCATAAAGGAAAAGGATTCGGCTCTTTCGAACCACGCCGCATCCGTAGCTAGTTCAAGAGCTCAAGAACACTCAATATATCCACCAAGTAGGACTAGAGTTTTACGCATCCTCGCGGCCCGAACCTGGGTAAACGATCCTTGTGCCAATTGCTAATCCTGCTCTTCTCACAACCCCGTGCCCCGCAACCGTAGTAGGGATTCTTGTGATCCCATAGGTGTCATTTCCCACTAATAGAAGCAGGGATTTATAGAGGTGCCAGAGCTCGATTTTGAAATAGAGATAAATAACATTTTGAGCGGTATACTTTCAATGTCAACATAACAACTATGAGATCTCGATATCTTCCATGCTACACACATTATAGGCGGTTCCCAAACAGAATGGTAAAGTTTATACTCCCCCACCACCAACAAGCATCAATCCATGGCTTGCCCGAAACAACGGGTGCCTCCAACTAGCAACAATCCTGGGGGAGTTTTGTTTAATTATTTTGATTTGATTTGAGCATGGGATTGGGCATCCCGTTTACCAATCATTTTCTCGTGAATGAGGAGTGGAGTCCACTCCCCTTGAGAATAACCCACCCAGCATGGAAGATACAGACAAACCTAGTTGATACATGAGCTGCTCAAGCATACAAAACAGAATTTCATTTGAAGGTTTGGAGTTTGGCACATACAAATTTACTTGGAACAGCAGGTAGATACCGCATATAGGAAGGTATGGTGGACTCATATGGAATAACTTTGGGGTTTATGGAGTTTGGATGCACAAGTAGTATTCCCGCTTAGTACAGGTGAAGGCTAGCAAAAGACTGGGAAGCGACCAACTGAGAGAGCGACAACAGTCATGAACATGCATTAAAATTAATCAACACCGAGTGCAAGCATGAGTAGGATATAATCCACCATGAACATAAATATCATGAAGGCTATGTTGATTTTGTTTCAACTACATGTGTGAACATGTGCCAAGTCAAGTCACTCGAATCATTTCAAAGGAGGATACCACCCTATCATACCACATCACAACCATTTTAATAGCATGTTGGCACGCAAGGTAAACCATTATAAGCTCCTAGATAATTAAGCATGGCATAAGCAACTATAATCTCTAATTGTCATTGTAAACATGTCTATTCATAATAGGCTGAATCAGGAACGATGAACTAATCATATTTACAAAAATAAGAGAGGTCGAGTTCATACCAGCTTCCCTCATCTCAATCAGTCCATCATATATCATCATTATTGCCTTTCACTTGCACGACCGAACGGTGTGGATAATAATAATAGTGCACATGCATTGGACTAAGCTGGAATCTGCAAGCATTCTTCAATTCAAGGGAGAAGACAAGGTAATATGGGCTCTTGGTTAAATCAACAATCATGCATATGAGAGCCACTAAACATTTTCATTATGGTCTTCTCCTCTCGACCCCCAAAGGAAAGAAAAGAAATAAAACTATTTACACGGGAAAGCTCCCAACAAGCAAAAGAAGAATGAGAAATCTTTTTGGGTTTTCCTTTAATTGTTACTACAAGCATGGAAATTAAACTAACTAATTTTTCGGTTTTTCTTAAGGTTTATCAAACACACAAGAAGAACGCTAGAAAAGTAAATTAAACTAACATGGATAGTATAATGAAAGAGTATGAGCACCGACAACTAGAATGAGTGTATGAACATGAATGTAATGTTAGTGAGAAATATGTACTCCCCCAAGCTTGGGCTTTTGGCCTAAGTTGGTATATGGCCATGGGTCGCGGCTACTCTCCCCGGTGTACTGAGGAGTGTTATCATACTGCCACTGGCTAGCGATCTCCTCTAGATCCCGCTGATAACAGGATGGTCGATAAGTGTCAAGTGGTGGTTCCGGCTCGGGCTCTGGAGCTGATGTCTGGCCCTGGTACGCATAAAACGGCCGCCGGCAAGACAAGGTAATGGCCTGCAGTTAAATCAAACAAAGAGGGTGCATGCAAGATAATAGTCTCATTGTGTTTCTTATGAAATCTCAAATTATACAAAAGCATCTTATCATCATTGTTAACAATAAACTCATGCGCTACCATGCTCTTGTAATCTAAAAAGGTAGGGGCAGCAATTTTTCCTCATTCTCATAATGCCTAATAGGTATCTCGAAGTGTTTAGCAAGGCGTGCAGCATAGATACCTCCAAAGATGGGGCCCTTTGTACAGTTCAGGCTTAATCGTTTAGCAATAATAGCACCCATACTAACAGAGTTATCACGAAATAAAGCATGGAACAAAATAATAATATTAGGAACACTAAGGTTTCCACAATATCCGCGACCAATTAGGCATCGACTAGCAAATATTGCAAAGTAGCGTAAAACAGGAAAATGTATGCTAGTAATTCTTGCATCGGAAACCTTCCTCGATTCCTCTACAATAATAGTATCAATAAAACCGTCCACATCTTTATGATGTGGTTCCTCTAAGCTTCCCTCAAAGGTTATTTTGCAAACCGCACAAAAATCACGTAATGACATCTCCCTACCCACATCATATAAATGAAAAGCTACTGAAGGAGGTGATTTCTTAGGATAATAGTAGAAATTTTGCATGAAAGTATTGGTGAGTAAGAGATACTATTCATCCTGGTCGTGGAGGAAGTCGGTGAGGCCCGCATTATCGGCCAAAGAATAAAAGTTTTCATAAATCTCGGCTGCTCTCAAGAAATCATCACAATGCCATTCACACGGCTGTACTTCCGCCACATGAGGAAGATTATACTTGGCCTTTTCTTTCTCCTTGGTTTGTTTATCCTTAGGGCCTTGGCTAGAAGAGCCCCTCAAGAACAATCTCTTCATCTTTTTCTGAAAATTTCTGAAATTTTTAGTAACTCGAAATAAAAGTGAATCAAACTCAACAAAACTGATAGCAACTACTCCCACAAGTGCCTAGAGCCTATATCATGCACTAGAATTACTTGGGACCTCATAAATTTGACGTGCAAGCTCAAGAACAGGGTCACCTAGGCAGCAAAAATTTGCAATGAATAAAGCACTAGAACAAAAACTAATTGGACCATTGGAGGAGTCACATACCAAAGCAGTTTTGTGAATGGAGCTTTGAGCAAGGAGATCGAAAATGGCAGCAAAATGAGCTAGAACTCGTGCTTGAGCTGGATGGTGATTTTTTTGGGAGGAAGATGAAGTGTGTGGGTGCAGGAATAAGTGGAGGGGGGCCACCATGGGCCCACGAGGCAGGGTGCGCACCCTGTAGGGGTGGGCACGCCCTGGACCCTCATGGCCAGGTGCCAGCTCCCCCTGTTGTGTTCTCAGTGCCAAATATTCTCAAATATTCCAGAAACAATCATACTAAATTTGCAGGGCATTTGGAGAACTTTTATTTTTGGGGTATTTTTATTGCATGGATAATTCAGAAAACAGACAGAAAATACTACTTTTACTTAATTTAATCTAAAAACAGAAAGTAGAAAGAGGGTACAGAAGGATGTGCCTTCTAATTTCATCCATCTCATGATCATCAAAAGGAATCCACTAACAAGGTTGATCAAGTCTTGTTAACAAACTCATTCCGAATAACATGGAACCGGAGAAATTTCGAATAACACTAGGTTACCTCAACGGGGATATGAACAATCCAATAATAAGAATATCATATTTCTTCTTGATGGTGGGTAGAGGAAATTCAAAACCTCTAATAATAATCGATGGAATTTTTCCAATAGAATTGATGCTATGAACTTGAGGTTGTTTCCTCGGAAAGTGTACCATATGCTCATTACCATTGACATGAAAAGTGACATTGCCTATTTTGCAATCAATAACAGCCCCTGCAGTATTCAAAAAGGGTCTACCAAGGATAATCGGCATACTATCGTCCTCGGGAATATCAAGAATAACAAAGTCCGTTAAGATAGTGACATTTGCAACCACAACAGGCGCATCCTCACAAATACGACAGGTATAGCAGTTGATTTATCAGCCATTTGCAAAGATATTTTAGTAGGTGTCAACTTATTCAATTCCAGTCTACGACATAAAGAGAGAGGCATAACACTAACACCGGCTCCAAGGTCACATAAAGCAGTTTTAACATAGTTTCTTTTAATGGAGCAAGGTATAGTTGGTACTCCTGGATCTCCAAGTTTCTTTGGTATTCCACCTTTAAAAGTATAATTAGCAAGCATGGTGGAAATTTCAGCTTCTGGTATCTTTCTTTTATTTGTAATAATATCTTTCACGTACTTAGCATAAGGATTCACTTTAAGTATATCAGTTAAGCGCATACGTAAGAAGATAGGTCTAATCATTTCGGCAAAGCGCTCAAAATCCTCATCATCCTTTTTCTTGGATGGCTTAGGAGGAAAATGCATGGGTTTCTGAACCCATGGTTCTCTTTCTTTACCGTGCTTCCTAGCAACAAAATCTCTCTTATCATAATGTTGATTCTTTGATTGTGGGTTATCAAGATCAACAGCAGGTTCAATATCTACATTATTATTATTGCTAGGTTGAGCATCAACATGAACATTATCATTAGCATTATCACTAGGTTCATGTTCATCACCAGATTGTGTTTCAGCATCAGAAATAGAAATATCATTGGGATTCTCAAGTGTTTCTACAACAGGTTCACTAGAAGCATGCAAAGTCCGATCATTTTTATTTTTCTTCTTTTTAGAAGGACTAGGTGCATCTATATTATTTCTCTGAGAATCTTGCTCGATTCTCTTAGGGTGGCCTTCAGGATACAAAGGTTCATGCGTCATTTTACCAGTTCTAGTAGCCACTCTAACAGCAAAATCATGTTTATTATTTAATTCATCGAGCAAATCATTTTGAGCTTTAAGTACTTGCTCTACTTGAGTGGTAACCATAGAATCATATTTACTAATGACTTTAAGTTCACCTTTAACTCTAGCCATATAATCACTCAAGCGTCCAATCATGTAAGCATTACTCTTTAATTCTCTACCAACATAAGCATTGAAATTTTCTTGTCTAGCCATAAAGTCATCAAATTCATCCAAGCATTGGCTAGCAAACTTAGTAGACAGGATTTCAATTTTATCATATCTATAGAGAGAATTTACCTTTACTACCTCTGTCGGGTTATCAAGACCATGTGTTTCTTCAATAGGTGGTATATTAAGACCATGTATTTCTTCAACAAGAGGTAAATTCTTAACATCTTCAGCTTTAATACCCTTTTCTTTCATAGATTTCTTTGCCTCTTGCATATCTTCAGGACTGAGAAATAGAACACCCCTCTTCTTCGGAGTTGGTTTAGGAGTTGGCTTAGGAGTTGGTTCAGGAATTGGCTCAGGAAGAGTCCATTTATTTTCATTAGTCAACATATTATTCAATAGTAATTCAGCTTGATCAACTGTTCTTTCCCTAAAAACACAACCAGAACAACTATCCAAGTGGTCCTTGGAAGCATCAGTTAGTCCATTATAAAAGATATCAAGTATTTCATTTTTCTTAAGAGGATGATCAGGCAAAGCATTAAGTAATCAGAGAAGCCTCCCCCAAGCTTGTGGGAGACTCTCTTCTTCAATTTGCACAAAATTATATATTTCCCTCAAGGTAGCTTGTTTCTTATGAGCAGGGAAATATTTAGAAGAGAAGTAATAAATCATATCCTGGGGACTACGCACACAACCAGGATCAAGAGAATTAAACCAAGTTTTAGCATCACCCTTTAAAGAGAATAGAAATATCTTAAGGATATAATAGTAGTGAGACTTCTCATCATTAGTGAACAGGGTGGCTATATCATTCAATTTAGTAAGATGTGCCACAACAGTTTCAGATTCATAGCCATAAAAAGGATCAGATTCAACCAAAGTAATTATCTTAGGATCAACATAGAATTCATAATCCTTATCAGTAACAAAGATAGGTGAAGTAGCAAAAGCAGGGTCATATTTCATTCTAGCATTTAGAGATTTCTGTTTAAGCTTAGCTAATAACTTCTTAAGATCAGATCTATCATTGCAAGCAAGAATATCTCTAGTAGTTTCTTCATCCATAGCATAACCCTCAGGAACAACAGTAATTCATACTTAGGGGGAGAACCTTCATCATCACTGTCTTCAATAATTCATTCTATCTAACCCTAGCAAGTTGTTCATCAAGAAATTCACCTAATGGCACAGTAGTATCAAGAATAGAAGTAGTTTCATCATAAGTATCATGCATAGCAGAAGTGGCATCATCAATAACATGCGACATATCAGAATTAATAGTGTAAGTAGGTTTAGGTGTCGCAAGCTTACTCATAACAGAAGGAGAATCTAGTGCGGAGCTAGATGGCAGTTCCTTACCTCCCCTCATAGTTGAGGGATAAATCTTAGTTCTTTCGTCTTTCAAGTTCCTCATAGTGATCAGAAGATATAAATCCCAAGTGACTCAAAGAATAGAGCTATGCTCCCGGCAACGGCCCCAGAAAATAGTCTTGATAACCCACAAGTATAGGGGATCGCAATAGTTTTCGAGGGTAGAGTATTCAACCCAAATTTATTGATTCGACACAAGGGGAGCCAAAGAATATTCTCAAGTATTAGCAGTTGAGTTGTCAATTCAATCACACCGGGATAACTTAGTATCTGCAGCAAAGTATTTAGTAGCAAAGTAGTATGGAAGTAACGGTAACAGTGACAAAAGTAACAGTAGCAGTTTTGTAGTGATTGTAACAGTAGCAACGGCAAAGTAAATAAGCAAAGCACAATATGTGAAAAGCTCGTAGGCATTAGATCAGTGATGGATAATTATGTCGAATGCGATTCCTCGTGTAGTAGTTATAACATAGGGTGACATAGAACTAGCTCCAATTCATCAAAGTAATGTAGGCATGTATTCCGAATATAGTCACACGTGCTTATGGAAAAGAACTTGCATGACATCTTTTGTCCTACCCTCCCGTGGCAGCGGGGTCCTAATGGAAACTAAGGGATATTAAGGCCTCCTTTTAATAGAGTACCGGACCAAAGCATTAGCACTTAGTGAATACATGAACTCCTCAAACTACGGTCATCACCGAGAAGTATCCTGATTATTGTCACTTTGGGGTTGTCGGATCATAACACATAATAGGTGACTATAGACTTGCAAGATAGGATCAAGAACTCACATATATTCATGAAAACATAATAGGTTCAGATCTGAAATCATGGCACTCGGGCCCTAGTGACAAGCACTAAGCATAGCAAAGTCATAGCAAACATTAATCTTAGAACATAGTGGATACTAGGGATCAAACCCTAACAAAACTAACTTGATTACATGGTAAATATCATCCAACCCATCACCGTCCAGCAAGCCTACGATGGAATTACTCACACACGATGGTGAGCATCATGAAATTGGTAATGGAGGATGGTTGATGATGACGACGGCGACGAATCCCCCTCTCAGGAGCCCCGAAGGGACTCCATATCAGCCCTCCCGAGAGAGATTAGGGCTTGGCGGCAGCTCCGTATCATAAAACGCGATGAAACGTTTTCTCTGTTTTTTCTCTGCGAAAGCCAATATATGGAGTTGGAGTTGAGGTTGGTGGACGTCTAGGGGGCCCACGAGGCAAGGGGCGCCCTAGGGGAGGGGGCGCGCCCCCCACCCTCGTGGACAGGGTGTGGGCACCCTGACACTGATTCTTTCGCCAGTATTTTTATTAATTCTGAAAAGTTGCTCCGTGGATTTTCAGGTCATTCCGAGAACTTTTATTTCTGCACAAAAATAACACCATGGAAGTTCTGCTGAAAACAGTGCCAGTCTGCATTAGTTCCATTCAAATCATGCAAGTTAGAGTCCAAAACAAGGGCAAAAGTGTTTGGAAAAGTAGATACGACGGAGACGTATCAGACCTTTGTTTGCTGAAAGTTGTAATCTGCGAAGTGCCCACACCATCAGAAGACTACATGGATTACAAGATCATTGCCTTCTTCAACTTGGAATTAGTCTATCTGGAATCCAGTCGCCATACATGGTTATGGCTCATCATCAATCCTGTTGAGGCAACATTTCTGTCTGATGCTATAGTGCATGATGGCATCATTTACGCGGTCGACGCACAGATTGGTTGCCTATACTGGTGGAATCTATCGTCGTGTAATTGTTCTATCCCATCTCATCTTTACCTTATGAATACGACTGCATGTTCATTGTTACAAATTTAGAATAGATAGTATGTCTATAACCACATCATTGCTATATGTTCCTCTCATTTCCTAGATTTTTGTTACCACACATGTTATTGTTAGAGTTGATATGAGAACAATTGGCATCTAATAATTCTTAGAATAGATATTATGAGCATAACATCATGATTGCTATATGTTACTGTCATTTCCAAGATTTTTATAACAACGCATGTCATTGCTTAGAGTTGATATGAGAACAGTAGTAGTAAGTGTTATGGTAGAATATGAGTAGGCTCTGTCATAGATGTTTTCCTCTCATTGTTACATGATGTTTGAACCATGACATATTGCTAGAATATGAAAGCCATTAGCTTAGTTTCTTTAACTTGGGGTATGATTATGACCATGGCATCGCAATTCTCTGTCTATGATATGTGTCACTGTTATAATAATCTTAATTCCACACATACTCTAAACATGATTGTTTATTTTTGTCCTCTTGGTCTCCAATTTGAATTGTTGCAGTAGACGCAAATGAGCTGGCCTTCATGATTCCAGGACATGGAATCATACCAGCCGATGGGTGGTGGTTTATCGCTCATTCAGCTGGCAGCGATCATTTGATCCTCATTCGCACGTACCAAATTGACCAAACCATTACATCAAACCACATGCAATACAATGTGTGGGGCATTCGTGACATTAATGGCTATGGCTGCTTCATGTTCGAGAAAGATCCTAGCTCCATTGGGTCAGGCGTATTCAACTGGAGGCAGGTTTATAGCCTCGGCAACCACTCCTTGTTCCTGGGCTCAATTATCCGATCATCCAACCAATCATCGATCATATCACCGGCAATGATTACCGTGCTATCCAACTTCCATTCGCCAAGGGGGGCTGTGTTTACACATCATACCATGGGTTTCATGAATCACCATATCCAGAGATTCGTCGACATAGCTTGTTGCCAGATAATCTTCAGTGTGTAAAAGGCGTCAAGCTTCCATGCGATGGATGGCTTTTGCAAACCCAACATGCGGCGATGTGGTTCATGCCAACAGCAAATATGTGCAACTTGATTCATACTGATATCTAGACTGAGCCATGTATTCTGCTGATGTAGTACGACCCTCTTTTGTTGGATATTATGTATTGTTGTTAGTTTGAAGCACTCCTCTGGTTTGAAGGATAGATACCTTCCTGGGATCAAGTGCATCCTAACTCACCTGCGTAGGATGTACTGATAATGATGATGGAGATGTTGTGTGTGTGTATGTCTATATATATATATATATATATATATATATATATATATATATATATATATCAATTAAGCTTCAAGTGCGTACTTGTTAGTTAAACCTATGGTTAAAATGTGACACTAAATATGACTAGTAAGTAATACAGTAGCAGTACTAGTATACACCGGTCAAATTATTCATCATGTCCACACATTGAATTGACGTGACAACATGTTGCACGTGAGGTGACACAAGAATCCCGGCGGCGTGTTCTGGTATTCTGGACTTCAGATTTGGAGTACCACTTATCTGTCGAAATCTTTCATCATTCACTTAAAATAGTCGATTGATCATACATTGAGTACCATATAACTGGAATTAACCAATGCAAGTCGAAGAAGGATTGGACGGTGCTGCCGGCTGGCGTCAAGTTCGATCCCATGGATCAGGAGCTGATCGAGCACCTTAAGGCCAAAGTGAGTGCTGACAGCGCGAGATCTCGCCCTCTAATCGATTTGTTCATACCAACCATCAACGGCGAGCACGGCATATGCTACACCCAACCTGAGAAACTTCCAGGTAAGACACCGATCGGCCGTCTACTTGCACAAACATATTCCTTTGTTTATAGCTCTATTTTTCTTTTTATACGCAGACCTGGTGAAGCAATTACAATTTGATAGTTAATAAAAAGTGAAACAAGTGACTGCAACATGCCAAAGATGTTATGAAAATGCCAACTACGTACACTAAAACCTGTATTCGACAATACTGCAGGTATCACACTGAGTGGCCTAAGCAAGCATTTCTTCCAGCGCAATTCCAGGGCATTCAAAAGGGGCACATGGACGCGTTGCAAGATACAGTCGGAGTGCGGCATGCATGCGATAATGCACAAGACCGGCAATACCTTGCCGGTGATGGTCAACGGCCGGCAGACAGGCAGAAAAAAGGTTCCGGTGCTGCACACCAACAAGAACTTCGACCAGCAGAGGACCAACTGGGTGATGCACCAGTACCACCTCGGGGACCTAGAGCAAGAGAGGGAGCGGGAGCTAGTCCTCTGCAAGATTTTCTACCATACGAACACTAGGGCTAGGAGTAAAAAGATTATAAGTTAGTTTGGTATTGGTACTTGTACTACCTTGTCATCCGCAAGTTGGTATTGTTGTTAACGATCTTTTGGTATGAACTTGCATTTTCTTCCAACCATCATGCCGAGGGTCGACGTGGATATAAAGTTGATTCATTTGTTTCGAAACGAATTTTCAGGAACCTGATTTTTGTTTCATGGGTAGCATAAGCACCTGTCGTTTGAATTCCCAGTTCTCCAAATTTTTTGAAACAAGTGCATGCACTTATTATCACAATGAAAAAACAATATCCCTGCTGCATAACATTTATCAGTCTGTACTTGCAGAATTCTCTCGTTTATTGAGCACGTATATTGTTTTTTTAGGTCGAGCAAGTTTCAACTGGGTTGTAGACTGCACAGGCTTGGTTTTGTTTTTAACAGGCCCAGCCCATGACGACAACAGGGCACAAAGATCCAGCAGGTATCTACTGGCCTCTGTCCCGCCAGCTTTAGTTATATTTTGTCTTACAATATCCGTAGGCAGTTTTTTTACTGAATCAAACACACAGCCCGGTTATATTTTCCTCTTGAAATGCATGTCCTACATCTGTTTTCTAATCTCTACCTATAGTTTTACTAGTTCATATACACGTATCATTATATTGAAAATACATAAAATCCCATTCTCATATTTACATCCTAATTTTTGTTGTTCTTTTCCCTCCCAGCGCTGATTTTTTTACCATTGGTTTTCCCTTGAACCAACTCAATTGTCCCACGTCTTATTTGCTTACAAAAACAATGCAATTTTTTTGGTAAATCAATAAGTTCTTAAAAAGTGTTTATCATTTCCGGATTACAACAGTTCGGACTCCACCGAAATATGCAAAATAAGGTTGAACTTTTTGACCGTGGTCGTGGGCAGAAAATGGCTTGTAATAAATTACTTAAGAATTAGCAAAATGGGATGCAAATTATTAAAAAATAGCAAATGGGCTCTATGTTGTCTGCCATAGATTTGGAGGCTGACTTGTGGGCCTACTAAGTTCATGCGTACACAAGGTTTCTCAAAAAAGAAACTTAGTCAACAATTGACTCTACGAGCGTCAGACCATTAGATGTCAATCTAACGACAGTCGTGCTTCTTCAGTCTCTGATCTTCCTGCCCCAGCCGCCCAAACCAGCGTCGTTGGAACCGCCTGTTCCTGCCTCCCGTGGCCGGCTGTGCTGTCGGGCAGGCCTCACAACCCCATCATACTCGCATCCCTAGCATGTCTATCCCTCTACTCACCCACACCTCCTTTTATTTTCCGGCGACGGCAGCCAAACCAATCAACCCTCGTACTCTCCACCGCATGGGCAGCCACTGACGTGTCTTCCCCGGCTCCATGCCGTTCCCTTCGTAGGCCTCGCCGTCGTCCACCGCCCTGGTGCTCTTGGCGCGGCATGGTCAACATGGTCAACGAACGACATCCATCGGAAGTGGACTGTACGTGGAGAGGCTGACAGCTGGGTCCACGGCCGCACACAAGGAAATGCCTCCTTATTATGCGCAAAATAATGATTCCGCCACCTGACATCTGGGACCTCTGTATTTCACAAAAAAAAGTTCCGTCCACTGATAGGTCACCAACTATATCTTCGGACACAAGGAAGTGTCTTCTTATTGCGCACAAAAAATGAATACCCCCTTGCTAGCTGGGACCCACCATAGTGGGAGGCTGACTTGTGGGCCTACTAAGTTGACGGGGACGGAGGGCTTTGTCAACTTAGTCAATATATGAACGATTCTAACTCTAGTGACCATACGATGTCCATCCAACGGCCGTGGTGCTTCTTCAACCTCTGGTCTTCTTGCTCCAGCCGCCCAAAGCAGTGCCGATCGTGCTGCCTACTCCTGTCTCCCGTGGCCGGCTGTGCTGCCGTGGAGGCCTCACCGCTCCTACTACTCCCACTGCTGGCCAGGCCGTCCCTCCACTCACCCACACCCCCTGTTATTCTGCGGCAACGGCAGCCTCACACCGCAGTCGAACCAGTGAACCCTCGTACTCCTCTCCGCGTGGGCATCCACTGTCGCGTCTTCCCCGGCTCCGCGTCATCCCCTTCCTAGGCCTTGCTGTGGTGCTCTCGGCGCGGCGTGGTCAATGTGGTCAACGACCGACTTCCATCGGAAGAGTGTTGTATGTGGAGAGGCTGACATCTGGGTCCACGGCAACCGCAAGGAAGTGCCTCCTTATTACGCGCAAAGTAATTATTCCTCCACCTGACAGCAGGGACCCACCGGGTGGGCCACTGTATTTCGCAAAAAAAATGTTTCCCCCTGACTGCTAGGACCCACCGGACGGGCCACCGTATTTCGCGAAAAAGCATTCCCCCCTCTGTCTGCTTGGACCCACCGGAAGTGCCTCCTTATTACACACAAAAAAATGAATACTTCCCCTGCTAGCTGGGACCCTCCTTGGTGGGAGGCTGACTTGTGGGGCCTACTAAGTTGAGGGGACGGAGGGCTTTGTCAACTTAGTCAATATGAACGATTCTAGCTCCAGTGACCGTACGATGTCCATCCGATGGTCGTAGTGCTTCTTCAACCTCTGGTCTTCTTGCTCCAGCCGCCCAAAGCAGCGCCGGTCATGCCACATGCTCTTGCCACCCGTGTCCGGCTGTGCTGCCGCGGAGGCCTCACCGCCCCCTACTATTCCCACTGTTAGCCAGGCCCTGCGGTGATGGCCGCCTCACACCGCAGCCGAACCAGTGAACCTCATACTCCTCTCCGCGCGGGCTTCCACTGCCGCGTCTTCCCCGGCTCCGCGTTGTCCCCTTCCTAGTCCTCGCTGTTGTCCACCACCCTAGTGCTCTCGGCGCAGCGTGGTCAACATGGTCAAGGAATGACTTCCATCGAAAGAGCACTATACATGGAGAGGCTGACAGCTGGGTCCATGGCGGTCGTGCTCCTTATTACACGCAAAATAATTATTCCTCCACCTGACAGCGGGGACCCACAGATCGGGCCACCATATTTTCTGAAATAAATGTTTCCCCCCTGACTGCTGAGACCCACCAGCTACATCTTGGCATGCAAGGAAGTGCATCCGGGCAAAAAAAGGATTCCCCCCTGGCTGCTGGGACCCACCAGCTACATCTTCGCACGCAAGGAAGTGCCTGACAGTCGGGACCCACTTGGTCGAAGTGTACGTAGCATTGTCATTCTGGTCGCGAACGTGTACGTACATACTGGTCGATGTAGAGGCGCGCACGTGTCGTAGTAGAGGCGTGCACGTAGCACGTACACGTACGTACAACGACCAGTGTGCAAGAAAGAAAATATGGCCACGTACGTACATACAGGCGGGGTCTCGAACGCCTACTCGTGCATACGTACGGCCAGGGCTCGTGTACATGGCTGGGTCGGAACGGAGAAACTGTGTCGTTGTCGTGTTCATGGGAAGGCAACAGAATGTGTCGTGTTCATCGGGAGGCAACGGAATGCGTCGTATTCATGGGGAGGCAAAGGAACGCGTGGGAGCCAACCGGCTCAGACGGAACAGCCGATGGAAACGAGGCCTAGCGTACCGCAGAACGAAGGAAACGACCTTGTGTTTGACCAGCCACGTTCGAAACGGGATCCTCTTCATTGGGAGGGGTCTGGCGTACCGCAAAATGGAGGAAACGGACTTGTGTTGGACCTCCTACGGTTGAAGCGGGGTCCTGTTGATCGGGAGGGGTGTGGCGTACTGCAAAACGGAGGAAACGGACTTCTATTGGAGTGCTACAGTCGAAACGGGGGTCCTGTTCATCGGGAGGGGTGTGGCGTACCGCAAAATGGTACTCCACGGGATACTGTTCATCTCCACCGTCGACCTCCTCCAACCTCCACAACCTATTGTTCATCCACCGTCGACCTCCACCAGCCTCCACCTGCGACTGTTCATCCACGGGCTCCTGTTCATCCAGCCTCCACCGCGCGCTTCTCCAGCGGCTACTGTTCAACCACCCCTCTCCACAGGCTAGTGTTCAACCACCCCTCCACGGGATATTGTTCATCCACCCCTCCACCATCTACTGTTCATCCAGCCCTCCACGGGGTCCTATTCATCCAGCCACAACCGGCTCGATCGATCGGGGTCTTGTTCATCCAGAGGCAACACCACGGGGTCCTGTTCATCCAACCCCCCCCTGCAATGCTCATTGCTCATCCAGAGGCAGCATCGATCGGCTTTAGCTTGCAGCAGTAGCAAAGGAATCGCTCGGTCGGATTCAGTTAACAGCCATTGATCGATCGCTCGGGTTCAGTAACGCGTAGCATGCAGTGCAATCGCTCGGGTTCAGTTAGAGCCCAATGCCTCGCTCGGGTTCAGTTAGAGCCCAACGCCGCGCACAGACGCGTGTACGTGTACGAGAGAAACGCGCATCGCTCGGTCCCGACCACCCACCGTAACCGGGAACACCCCGATATTTTCCTCGCCCTCGCTTCTACCACGGTTTTTTCCGTCATGGACAGCCCAAAGAATGTCATGCAGTTGCGTCTCCTGCCCGCCCAGGACGAAAAGCCCATTTTCTGTCATGATTTTTTGTCATAGAAGTAGGAGCCCACCACATCTATGATGATACCGGGTTTTGTCACAATTATCATCATAGAAGTGTCATAAGTATGACAGAAAAAAATTCGTTCGGCCCAAAATGTCACGGATGTGTCTTTTTTTGTAGTGCTAGACGTGCTCTAAGCAATGCATATCTAGGTCCTATGCCATTGATGTTACGCGAAGATTCGTGCAGATATTTTCCGTTGTATTTTTTTCTTTTCGTTTGTAGTTTGATTGTTACTGGCTTTATCAATAAGAAGAGCTCAATGTATTGCTTGCCAACTGTCCTACTCTGTTCGTACCGGTACCGGTGCATAATCCCAAAACTCGTACCTTGTTTTTGTCCTGAAAAAAGAAACCAACCAATAGGAGTCTTGCGCAACCCCAGGAATTTGGGGCGATTGGGTACAAATAATTGCAGTTGATTATATCAGCGGTTAGATAATATGTCAACCCCCGCTTCAATTGGCATTTCCTCTTCTCTGCATACCCCACTTAAGTGTCCACCATCTTCATTGTCCCCGGCAGGCCGTGCTACACACTGGCACACGCTCTGCAATCTCGCTTTCTCGCGGTTTTTATAGGACCACGGCCATGTTGAGTGACAGCAAAGACGACGGTTCGGCCAGCAGTCTGGCGCCCGATGATAGGTCAACATCAGAATCATCACACTCGTCTTCCATGAGTCCGGCATCGAGCTCAGACCTCGATTATATCTGTATCATGGAAGGGACACTGCCTCTGGAGTTATCAAATGACAACCAGATGGACGAGGAGCCGTCGGAGGATGAAGAAGAGGAGGACGATGAGGAGGAGGAGGAATGGTCGAACGAGGAGGAGGACGACAACGACAACAACGACGATGACGATGGCGGCGGCGATGAAAAGCCAATGGTCAACAGCAAGAAGCGTCCTCGCCAAGACGATGTCACGGGGCCATCCAACAACAAGAAGAAGGACTAAATAAAGCAAACTGTATATATCTCTGTTTCCGTTCACTCATATTAATTTCTTATCTTTGTTTATCCTGTCAATCTCATCGCAGATGGTTAGTAATACCTATTCGACAGAGATCTTCTACATTATCACCCACAAGTTGGTTTGTTGAACTGTGTGCCCTGACGAGCACACAATTCACAAAAAAGACCATATGGGCTGTCTATAATGATCGCACACGATTACCGACCTGTTTGTCGGGTATCACACATATGTTGTTACACTGAATCATTTGTGTTCACCTTGATCATCGCAAATAGTTCATCGGAGCGAACTGTATGTCGTATATCGCACACACCTTGATCTGGCTGCCCGTTTCTGTTGTTCTTTCTCATCACAAACAGTTCGTCTGGATCAACCATATGCCCAGCATTGCACACGCAACTAAAATCTGAACCGTGTTTGATGTATCATTCATCGCAAACATTTTGCATCTTTTTTGATGGTTTCTTTACATCACCATTTGCGATTAATGCATCACACATAGTTTCGTCAAAGGGTCTCTGATCATAGTGTTTCATTAGCAGCATCCTACAGTGGTGACTCATCATGAGAATAACCCACCTAGCATGGAAGATACTGACAGCCCCAGTCGCTACATGAGCGATTCGGGCATACAAATCAGATTATTATTTGAAGGTTTGGAGTTTGGCACATGCAAATTTACTTGGATTGGCAGGTAAATACCGCATATAGGTAGGTATGGTGGACTCATATGGAACAACTTTGCGGTTTAAGTAAGTGGATGCACAAGCGGTACTCCCACTTAGTACAAGTGAAGGCTAGCCAAAGATTGAGGAGCGACCAACTAGAGAGCGACAATGGTCACAAACATGCATTGAGATTAATCAACATTGAATGCAAGCATGAGTGGGATATAAATGACCATGAACATAAATATCGTGGAGGCTATGTTGTCTTTGATTCAACTACATGCGTGAACATGTGCCAAGTAAAGCCACTTGAATCATTCAAAGGAGGATACCATCCTATCATACTACATCATAACCATTTAAAATTCATGTTGGCGGACAAGACAAACCATTATCCACTCCTAAATAATTAAGCATGGCATGAGTAACTATAATCTCTAATTTTCATTGAAAACATGTTTCATAAATAATGGGCTAAATCAGGAACGATGAGCTACTCATATTTACAAAAACAAAATAGGTCGAGTTCGTACCAACTTTTCTTCATCTCAATCATTTCATCATATATCGTCCAAGCTAGAATCTGCAAACATTTATTCAAAGGAGAAGACAATGTAACATGGGCTCTTTGTTAGATCAACAGTAATGCATATGAGAGCCACTCAACATCATCGTGGTCTTCTCCTTACGTCCCAAAGAAAGAAAATTCAAATAAACACACGAAAATATTTTTGGATTTTTTTGTTTCTTTGAAGAAAGTAAAATGAAAACAGAAAAACTATTTACACGGGAAAGCTCCCAACAAGCAAAAGAAGAACGAGAAATATTTTGGGTTTTTTTAATACTACTACTAAATAAACTAGAAAGAAAAACAAAAAGAAGCAAGAACTATTTTTTGGATTTTCTCAAAGTTTTTCAAACACACAAGAAGAAAGCAAGAAAAATAAACTAATATGGATAATACAATGAAAAAAGTTGAACACCGACAACTGGAATGAGTGTGTAAACATAAATGTAATCTCGGTGAGAAATATGTACTCCCCCAAGCTTAGGCCTTTGGCCTAAGTTGGTCTAAGGCCAAGACTAGAAATAACCCTCTCCTCGATACTACGGAGGGTCCTAAGGGTTCCACTAGCTGACGAGCTCTTGTGGCTCCCACTGATAAATAGGCTCCTGATACATATCAGGAACTGGTGCTGGCTCAGGTGCTAGAGGTTGTGTTAGCCTCCACTACGTGTAAATATCCTAGGGCATAATAGTGTACCTACCTGAACGAATATCAAACAAAGAAGGTGCGGGCAAGGCAATAATCTCACAAGTACCCCGACTAAATACTAGGTTGTAGAGGGGCCGCTTGTTATCATCTTTGGCAATAAAATCATGTGCTATCATACTAGCATAGTTTAAATATTTAGTGGGTAACAACTTCTCCTCCTTCTCATCATGCCTAATGGGTATCTCAAAAATTTTAACAAGGCGGGAGGCATAGACACCTCCAAAAATAGTGCCCTTCAAACGGTTTGTGTTTAACCATCGAGCACAATAGCACCCAAACTAAAAGTTCTCTCAGCATATAAAGCATGGTGCAAAATGGCAAGGTCAGGGGCACTAAGGCCTCCACTCACCCCTCGACTAATTAAACATCTACCGACAAATAATGAATAATAGCATAAAACAGGACTATGTAAACTAGCCACTCTTACCTCTGACACTCCTCTCTCTTCCCCCATAGTAGTTTCATAAAGGAAATTCTCCACGTCTCTAGGATGTGGCTCGCTGAGGCTGCCCTCATAAGGTATTTTGCAAACATTGCAAAAATCATATTGTCATATCTTTAGCCTCATCATATAAGTGAAATTCTACCATGGGAGGATCCTTCCTAGAATGAAAGCAAAAATTTTGCATGAAGGTATTAGTGAGTAGGAGGTATTGATCACACTTACCTTGGAGGAAAGGAAGGAGGTATGCATTCTCCGCCAAATAATAGAAGTCATCATAAATTCCAACCTCCCTCAAGAATGCATCACTTGGCCATTCACATGGCCGAACCTCCGCAACGCGAGGAAGGTTGTACTTGGGCTTCTTGTTCTCCTCATTTTCATTCCCTTCCAAATTCCGGCTTGAAGAACCCCTTAACCACCTCCTCATGGTTTATCTCTCCTTTGAAAATTTATGAAGTTTTTAGTGACACAAAATAAAAAGTGAACCAAACTCAACAAAACTAATAGCAACTACCCCCACAAGTGTCCAGAGGCAATATCATGCAACAAAACTACTTTGGACCATATAATTTGACATGCAAGCTCAAGAACAAGGTCACCACAGCAGCAAAAAATTGCAATATATAAAACACTATAGCAAAAACTAATTGTACCAACAGAGGATTCACATACCAATGAACAATCCCTCAAACAGTTTTGGAAATGAAGTTCTGAGCAAGGAGATCGAAAATGGCAGCAAAATGAGCAAGAACATGGGTTAGAGCAATGGTGTGATTTTTTTTGGAGGAAGACGAAGTGGATGGGTGGCTGGAACAAGTGAGGGGACCCATGTGGGACCCACAAGCCTTTTGGGCATGCCCCGTGGGCTTGTGGCCCACTGGTGCAGCCCCTTGAGGTGTATTTAGTACCAAAAATTCTTAAATATTATACAAAAAATCATACTAAATTTTCAGGGCATTTGGAGAACTTTTATTTTCTGGTCATTTTTATTGCACGGATAATTCAGAAAATAGAAAATAATAGTAATTTTGCTTTATTTGTTCTAAGTAACAAAAAGTAAAAAGTGGGTACAGAAAGTTTTGTTTACTAAATTCATCCATCTCATGCCCGTCAAAAGGAATCCATTACCAAGGTTGATCAAGTCTTATTAATAAACTTCTTCCGAATGACATGAAACCGGAGAATCTTCACTAGGTTACCTCAACGGGGATATGCATGTCCCCAAAAATAAGAATATCATATTTCTTTTTGACAGTAGGAATAGGGAATTCAAAACCTCCAATAGTAATTGTTGAAATTTTTCCAATAGAATTGATACTATTCACTTGAGGTTGTTTCTTCGGAAAGTGTATCGTATGCTCGTTACCATTAACATGAAAAGTGACATTGCCTTTATTGCAATCAATAACACCCCCTGCGGTTTTCAAAAAGGGTCTACCAAGGATGATCGACATACTGTCATCCTCGAGTATATCAAGAATAACAAAGTCCGTTAAGATAGTGACATTTGCATCTATAACAGGCACATCCTCACAAATACCAATGGGTGGAGCAGTTGATTATCAGCCATTTGCAAAGAGATTTCAGTGGGTGTCAACTGAGGGAGTCCTAGATTAAGGGGTCCTTGGACAGCCGGACTATATACTTGGGTCGGACTGTTGGGCTATGAAGATACAAGACAGAAGACTTCTTCCCGTGTCCAGATGGGACTCTCCTTTGCGTGGAAAGCAAGCTTGGCGATTCGGATATGTAGATTCCTTTCTCTGTAACCGACATTGTACAATCCTATCCCCCTCCGGTGTCTATATAAAGCGGAGGGTTTAATACATAGGGCACAATCATAATCCCATAGGCTAGACTTCTAGGGTTTAGCCATTACGATCTCGTGGTAGATCAACTCTTGTAATACTCATATTCATCAAGATCAATCAAGCAGGAGGTAGGGTATTACCTCCATAGAGAGGGCCCGAACCTGGGTAAACATTGTGTCCCCCGTCTCCTGTTACCATCAACCTTAGACGCACAGTTCCGGACCCCCTACCCGAGATCCGCCGATTTTGACACCGACATTGGTGCTTTCAATGAGAGTTTTGCTGCGTCGTCACCAAAAGGTTTGATGGCCCCATCAATCATCTACAATAATGCAGTCCATGGGGAGATTTTCCTCCCTAGACAGATCTTCATACTCGGCGGCCTCGCACTGCAGGCCAACTTGCTTGGCCATCTGGAGCAGATCGACAGCTACACCCCTGGACATATGGTCAGATTGGAAAGCCTTAATTATGTGGCTGATATCCGCGGAGACTTGATCTTCGATGGATTCGAGCCCACGATGGCCGCTCCCTATCACCACGATGAATATAACCTAAATTTTTCATCAAACCGTGCTCAGGAGATAACACCTACAATTGCTCTAGCCCTAGATCCGGAGCAGATCGCGCCATCCAAGGACGGGATGCTCAACCCTGCTACGGAAGCCGCAGACTCAGCGGTAATAGAGTCGCACATAGATCTAACCTCGAGTGGGCCCTGTGTCGTCGGAACCTCAGATTCGTCTCCGGCCATAGGTCCCGAACCGCGTGTGTCCATGCCCATCGAACCTGATCGGGCACCGATCGTTGAGTTCAGCTCCGGGGACATCTTCCAGCACTCGCCTTTTGACGATGTGCTGAGCTCATTAAGATCCCTCTCCTTATCAGGAGAATCTCAGTCGAACTATGTCCGGCTTGAATGGGAATCTGATGACGAAGAATTTTGTTTCCCACCCACCGCCCACTTCATTGCCACAATCGAAGACTTAACCGACACGCTCGATTACGGCTCCGAGGACATCGACGGTATGGACAACGATGCCGGAGAGGAGCAGGCACAAAAACCACCACCCATAGGGCGGTGGACGGTTACATCCTCATACGACATATACATGGTGGACACACCTAAAGAGAAGGAGACCGACGACGATAACGGTATGCCTGTCGATGAACCTCCCAAGCATCAGCGTCTGGAGCGCTGACCTCGATCCGGCAAAAGGAAAAACAGCAACATTGTCACAGACGATGATGATAATCTGAACCAAACTGAGGACCCCGCAGACCCAGCGTTGGAGCAGGACACAAGAGAGGACGGCGAGCATAGTCTAGCAATGTTGACTGACCATAGCGATGCCGAAGATACCAATTACCAACCTGTCTCCGAAGTGGAGATCAGACTGGGCGACGATGAATTCGTCATCCCAAAAGAACCCTTAGAACAAGAACGCCTCCATCAAAGGCTTATCGCCACCGCAAGGAGCCTAAAGAAGCAGAAGTAGCGGCTTAAAGCCGCTCAAGATACGCTCAATAATAGATGGAATGAAGTGATGGACGCTGTCGAAAAATATGGCTGCAATCGCCAAATAAGGGGCTATCCTAAGCGTAAACTGCTGCCCGAATTCGACGACGAGGCCATTGCGCCTATACCACCAAAAAACAATACGGTCGACAAGCCGGGCCGACCACCTCGTGGTCGAGACAGAGCGGCTAGCAATGTCGTACACAAGCCCGCACCCCCTCCCCGTAAAGGAAGGGAGGTTGCGGCTCAGGACCAGAAACACGATCTATGTGAGGACCTGGACAAAAAGGCCGGTAAAGCCAGATCCATCTACAGATCTAGGGACCGTGCCCCCACACAGGATTCTGGCTATCAAACCAAATATGTCGGTCATATACCAGTTCGGAGTCAATACCAAGCATCACCACCGTCGAACCCACGCGATGACACGGTCAAATACAGGGGTGCCTCTCATCCTCTATGCTTCACCGATGAGGTGCTGGATCAGGAATTTCCAGAAGGGTTTAAACCCATAAACATAGAGGCATATGATGGAACGAGGGATCCAGTAGTCTGCATAGAAGACCTTATTCTTCACATCCACATGGCTCACGGAGATGATCTTCACGCCATCAAATACTTACCCCTCAAGCTGAAAGGACCAGCTCGGCACTGGCTGAAAAGCCTCCTAGAAAATTCCATTGGAAGTTGGGAAGAACATGAGGATGCTTTTCGGGCCAATTTTTAAGGGACTTATGTCCGGCCCCCAAACGCTGACGACCTAAGTCACATAATCCAACAACCCGGGGAACCATCCCGTAAGCTTTGGAAGCGGTTTATCACTAAGAAGAACCAAATCGTCGATTGCCCAGACGCCAAGGCCTTAGGAGCCTTCAAGCACAGCGTCCAGGACGAATGGCTAGCTAGACACCTCGGTCAGGAAAAACCAAGGACAATGACAGCCCTAACTACACTCATGACCCATTTTTGCGTGGGCAAGGACAGCTGGTTAGCCCGTAACAGCACCAGCAAACCTGGCACATCCGAAGTCAGGGATGGCAATGGAAAGCCACGACGTAAGAAAAACAAACGTCTAAACAATGAGGGAAGCCCAGATGATACAGCAGTAAACGCCGGATTCAGTGGCTCCAGACCCGGTCAGCGGAAGAAACCATTTAAAGGAAACAAAGATGGTCCATCTAGCCTAGACAAAATACTAGACAGGAACTGCCAGATCCATGGCACCCCCACCAAACCCGCAAACCATACCAACCGCAGTTGTTGGGTATTCAAGCAGGCCGGCAAGCTCACCGCCGAACACAAGGGAAGGGGGCCTCAGAGCAAAGATGAGGATGAATCTCGCCAGCCGAACACAGGAGGACAGAAGAAATTTCCACCGAAGATCAAAATAGTGAACATGATTTACGTCACTCATATCTCAAAGAGGGAGCACAAACGCGCACTCTGATACGTCTATGCCGTTGAGCATGTTACTCCCAAATTCAACCCATGGGTGGCCTGTCCGATCACCTTTGATCATAGGGACTGAGGGAGTCCTAGATTAGGGGGTATTTGGGCAGCCGGACTATATACTTTGGCCGGACTGTTGGACTATGAAGATACAAGATTGAAGACTTCGTCCCGTGTCCGGATGAGACTCTCCTTTGCATGGAAGGCAAGCTTGGCGATTCGGATGTTAGATCTCCTTCTCTATAACTGACTCTATGTAACCCTAGCCTCCTCCGGTGTCTATATAAACCGGAGGGTTTAGTTTGTAGGACAAGGACAATCATAATCATAGGCTAGCTCCTAGGGTTTAGCCTCTATGATCTCGTGGTAGATTAACTCTTGTAATACTCATATCATCAAGATCAATCAAGCAGGAAGTAGGGTATTACCTCCATCGAGAGGGCCCGAACCTAGATAAAACATCATGTCCCCTGCCTCCTGTTACCATTAGCCTTAGACGCACAGTTCGGGACCCCCTACCCGAGATCCGCTGGTTTTGACACCGAGATTGGTGCTTTCATTGATAGTTCCTCTGTGTCGTAATCGTAAGGCTCGATGGCTCCTTCAATCATCAACAACAACGCGGTCTAGGGTGAGACTTTTCTCCCCAGACAGATCTTCGTGTGCGGCGGTTTCGCACAACGGGCCAATTCGCTTGGCCATCTGGAGCGGATCGACAGCTACGCCACTAGCCATCAGGTCAGGTTCGGAAACTTGAATTACACGGCCGACATCCGCAGAGACTTGATCTTCGATGGATTCGGGCCTACGTCAGGAGCGTCGAACGGTCACGACGAGCTCAACTTAGATCTGTTGTCGGACAGTATTCGGGATATCGCACCCGTAGCAGCTCCGGACCTAAATCCGGAGCAGATCGCGTCGTCCGAGGATGGGGGGATGGACCCCGCCATGGAGGCCGCATACTCATCGGCATTGGAGCCGAACATAGACTCCACCTCTAAGGAAATCTGTGTTGCCAGACCCCTGGACTTGTTTCCGGCCGTGGGTCCCGGACCGCGCGCATCCGTGCCCATCGAAGCTGATTGGGCACCAATCATGGAGTTCACCGTCGCGGATATCTTTCAGTGCCCACCCTTTGGTGACGTGCTAAACTCTTTAAGGTCTCTCTCTTTGTGAGAAGACTCTTGGCTGAACTATGTCTGGCTCGAGGGGGATACGGACGACGAAGAAAATCGCGGCCCACCCACCACCCACTTAATAGCCACTGTCAATGACCTAACAGACATGCTTGACTTCGACTCCGACGACATCGACGGTATGGACATCGACGCAGGGGACGATTTGGAACCACCGCCCACGGGGCGCTGGACTGCCACCTCATCATATGATATATACATGGTGGACACGCCTAAGGAGGACAACGGCGACAAAAGGACACAACGGAGGATAAACCCCCCAGACAAAAGCCAAAACGACGGCGCAGGCGCCGCTCTAAGTCCGGCCACAGTAAAAATAGCGATAACAGCGCAAGAAAATCGATACCCCGGTCAACTACAAAGGCAACAACGACCATATGGACCCAACGATGGAGCAGGATGAGCCAGGTCACGCCGAACCCACCCCGGAGCAGACGCCTAATCACAGCGATCCCAAGGGTCGAACTCATCAACCTGCCTCCGGAGAGGAGGACAGTCCAGACGATGATGCATTCATCATCCTAGAAAAACGTTTGGAACAAGATAACCTCCACAGAAGGCTTACGGCCATTGCGAGGAGCCTAAAGAAGCAGAAGCAAAGGCTTAAGGCCGCGTAGGATACGCTCAACCACAAATGGAATAAAGTGCTAGACACTTAAGAAAAATATGGTGACGATCGCCACACAAAGAGCTACCCAAAGCGCAAGCTTCTGCCCGAATTCGATGATGAGGCCATAGAGCCCATTCCGCCGAAGAACAATACGGCCAATCGGCCCTACCAACCACTTCATGGCCGCAATAGAGCAGCTACTGACGCCGCACACGATTTGCGTGAGCTCTTGGACAAAAAGGCCGGCGCGACCAGGTCCATCTATGGATCTAGAGGACATGCTCCGGCGTGGGATTATGGTCACCAATACGATCACACTGATCAAATACCAGTTTGGAACCAACACCGGACACAACAACAGTCGACAGCATGCCACGACATGTCCAGATACAGAGGGGGTGTGCACCCTCTATGCTTCATCGACGAGGTGCTGGATCACGAATTTCCAAAGGGATTCAAACCCATGAACATAGAGGCATACGACGAAACGACAGAATGCTACGTCTTGAGCTTGTGTTGGTTTTCCTTGAAGAGGAAAGGGTGATGCAGCACAGTAGCGTAAGTATTTCCCTCAGTTTTTGAGAACCAAGGTATCAATCCAGTAGGACGCTCCTCACAAGTCCCACGAACCTACACAAACAAACAAAGAACTCGCAACCAACGCGATAAAGGGGTTGTCAATCCCTTCACGGCCACTTGCGAAAGTGAGATATGATAGAGATAGTATGATAACATAAATATATTTTTGGTATTTTATCATATAGATGCAAAAAGTAAAGATGCAAATAAAAGTAGATTGAAAGCTTATATGATAAAAGATAGACTCGGGGGCCATAGGTTTCACTAGTGGCTTCTCTCAAGATAGCATAAGTACTACGGTGGGTGAACAAATTATTGTCGAGCAATTGATAGAAAAGCGAATAATTATGAGATTATCTAGGCATGATCATGTATATAGGCATCACGTCCGTGACAAGTAGACCGACTCCTGCCTGCATCTACTACTATTACTCCACACATCGACCGCTATCCAGCATGCATCTAGAGTATTAAGTTCATAAGAACAGAGTAACGCATTAAGAAAGATGACATGATGTAGAGGGATAAACTCAAGCAATATGATATAAACCCCATCTTTTTATCCTCGATGGCAACAATACAATATGTGCCTTGCAACCCTTTCTGTCACTGGGTAAGGACACCGCAAGATTGAACCCAAAGCTAAGCACTTCTCCCATGGCAAGAAAGATCAATCTAGTAGGCCAAACCAAACTGATAATTTGAAGAGACTTGCAAACATAACTCAATCATACATAAAAGAATTCATAGAAGATTCAGATATTTCTCATAGATAAACTTGATCATAAACCCACAATTCATCGGATCTCGACAAACACCTCGCAAAAAGAGTTTACATCAAATAGATCTCCACAAGAGAGGGGGAGAACATTGTATTGAGATCCAAAAAGAGATAAGAAGCCATCTAGCTAATAACTATGGACCCGAAGGTCTGTGGTAAACTACTCACAACTCATCGGAAGGGCTATGGTGTTGATGTAGAAGCCCTTCGTGGCGGATTCCCCCTCCGGCAAAAAAATTTGATGTGGAATGCTACCTAGCAAAATTCTCAATGTAATTTTCTTTATTGTGGCATGAATGTTCAGATCCAAATGATTCAAGATAAAAGCTCATAAAACATAAAAATAATAATACTTCAAAGCATACTAACAAATAATGATGTCCTATCAAAATAGCATAGCCAAGAAAGCTTATCCCTACAAAATCATATAGTTAGGCCATTCTTCATTTTCATTACACAAAACACTCCCATCATGTACAACCCCGATGACGAGCCGAGCAATTGGTTCATACTTTTTAACGCGCTTCAGCTTTTTTTCAACTCTTACGTAATACATGAGCGCAAGGCATGGACATAGCACTATGGTGGTATATGGTGGTTGTAAGGACAAAAGGGAGAAGATAGTCTCACATCAACTAGGCGTATCAACGGGCTATGGAGATGCCCATTAATAGATATCAATGTGAGTGAGTAGGGATTGTCATGCAACGGATGCACTAGAGCTATAAATGTATGAAAGCTCAACAAAAGAAACTAAGTGGGTGTGCATCCAACTTGCTTGCTCACGAAGACCTAGGGCATTTTGAGGAAGCCCATCATTCGAATATACAAGCCAAGTTCTATAATGAAAAAATCCCACTAGTATATGAAAGTGACAACATAGGAGACTCTCTATCATGTAGATCATGGTGCTATTTTGAAGCACAAGTGTGGAAAAGAGATAGTAGCAATTGTCCCTTCTCTCTTTTTCTCTCATTTTCTTTTTTTCTTTTTCTTCTCCTTTTTTTCTTCTTTTTGGTGGGCTTCTTTGGCCTCTTTTATTTTCATGGGCTTCTTTGGCCTCTTTTATTTTCATAAAGTCCGAAGTCTCATCCCGACTTGTGGGGGAATCATAGTCTTCATCATCCTTTCCTCACTTAGGACAATGCTCTAATAATGAAGATCATCACACTTTTATTGATTTACAACTCAAAAATTACAACTCAAAGCTAGAACAAGATATGACTCTATATGAATGCCTCCCGCGGTGTACCGGGATATGCAATGAATCAAGAGCGACATGTATGAAAATTATGAAGGTGGCCTTGCCACAAATACGATGTCAACTACATGATCATGCAAAGAGCAATATGACAATGATTGAGCGTGTCATAATAAATGGAACGGTGGAAAGTTGCATGGAAATATATCTTGGAATGGCTATGGAAATGCCATAATAGGTGGGTATGGTGGCTGTTTTGAGGAAGGTAAATAATGGGTGCATGCTACCAGCGAAAGTTGCGCGGTATAATAGAGGCTAGCTAAATGGAAGGATGAGTGTGCATATATCCATGGACTCACATTAGTCATAAACAACTCATATACTTATTGCAAAAGTCTACTTAGACCTCGAAGCAAAGTACTACTACGCATGCCCCTAGAGGGATAGATTGGTAGGAAAATACCATTGCTCGTCCCGGACTGCCACTCATAAGGAAGACAATCAAAAGAGCACCTCATGCAACAAATTTGTCACACAACTTTTACCATACGTGCATGCTACGGGACTTGCCAACTTCAACACAAGTATTTCTCAATTTCCTAATTACCCACTAGCATGACTCTAACATTACTGCCTTTATATCTCAAAACAATTATCGAGCATCAAATTGATCCTAGTGTTTAATACACTTTCTATGATAGTTTTTATTATGCCCAACTTGGATACTCATCATTCTAGGAACAAATTCATAACCATAGAAAATACCATGCTGTTCTAAGAGACTCCCAAAATGATATAAGTGAAGCATGAGAGACTAGCAATTTCTACAAAATTAAGCCACCGCCATGCTCTAAAAGATATAGGTGAAGCACTAGAGCAAAAACTATCTAGCTCAAAAGATATAAGTGAAGCACATAGCATATTCTAATAAATTCTAATCAAGTGGGCTTCTCCCAAAAGGTGTGTACAGAAAGGATGATTGTGGTAAACTAAAAAGCAAAGACTAATATAATACACAACGCTCCAAGCAAAACACATATCATGTGGCGAATAAAAATATAGCTCCAAGTAAAGTTACCAATGAACGAAGACGAAAGAGGGATGCCTTCCGGGGGCATCCCCAAGCTTAGGCTTTTGGCTATTCTTGAATATCTTGGGGTGCCTTGGGAATCCCCAAGCTTAGGCTTTTGCCACTCTTTATTCCATAGTCCATCAAAGCTTTACCCAAAACTTGAAAACTTCACAACACAAAACTCAACAAGAAATCTTATAAGCTCCGTTAGTGAAAGAAAACAAAACCACCACATAAGGTACTGTAATGAACTCATTATTTATTTATATTGGTGTAAAACCTAATGTATTCCAAGTTCTATATGGTTCATACCACTTAATATTAGCCATATATGCATCAAAATAAGCAAACAACACACGAAAAACAGAATCTGTCAAAAACAGAACAGTCTATAGCAATCTATAACTAACGCAAACTTCTGGAACTTTAAAAATCCTAACAAAATAGGACATCCTGGAAATTTTGTTTATTGATCAGCAGAAAAAATAATCAATGCAAAATCACGTTTCTGTGATTTATTGAATTTTTTCTCGTGAGCGCAAAGTTTCTGTTTTTCAGCAGAATCAAATCAACTATCATCATAGGTTATCCTATAGGTTCTACTTGGCACAAACACTAATTAAAACAAGAAAACACATCTAAACAGAAAGTAGATGCAAAATTTATTTAATAACAGCAAGGAAAAATATTGGGTTGTCTCCCAACAAGCGCTTTTCTTTAAAGCCTTTTTAGCTAGGCATTGAGATTTCAATGATGCTCACATGAAAGACAAGAATTGAAGCACAAAGAGAGCATCATAAAACATGTGGCAAACACACTTAAGTATAACATACTTCCTATGCATAGGCATCTTCTAATCAAACAAATTTTCAAGCAAGCAAAAACTAGCATATGCAAGGAAGAAGAAAAAGACGATAGCAATCTCAACATGACGAGAGGTAATTTAATAAGATAAAAATTGCTACGACCATATTTTCCTCTCTCATAATAATTACATGTAGGAACATAGGCAAATTCAAAAAAATAGCTATAACAAAACATATTCTCAACATGCTCCACATGCATGCAAAGTTGACACTCTTCCAAGATAGTGGGATTAACATTAACTAAAGTCATGACCTTTCCAAACCCACTTTTATCAAAAATATCATAAGATTGAACATACTCCAAATATGTGGGATCTAAAGTTGACACTCTTCGAGACCCACTTTCAGTATTATTGCAAACACTATTATCAGTCTCATATTCATCATAGGGCTTAAATAAATTTTCAAGGTTATAAGAAGAATCACCCCAATCATGATCATTGAAACAAGTAGTAGACATAGCAAAACTAGCATCCCCAAGCTTAGGGTTTTGCATATTATTAGCACAATTGACATCAAGAGAATTTATAGGAAAATCATTGCAATCATGCTTTGTATTCAAGGAGTTATCGTGAATCTCTTCATAAATTTCTTCATCATAATTTTCAGATTCACAAATTTTGAGCAAAGCTTCATAAAGATAATCTAGTGCACAAAACTCACTAGCAATTGGTTCATCATAATTGGAACTCTTAAAAAGATTAGCAAGCAGATGAGGATCCATAGATCTTAGGTTCTCTATTTAGCAATAAATAAACAACTATTCCAACCAAACTAGCAAACGAGCCAAGTAAGACATCAAAGCAAAAAAGATGAACAGAAGAAGGGCGAATAAAACGGCAAGGGTGAAGTGGGGGAGAGGAAAAAGAGAGGCAAATGGCAAATAATGTAAATGTGAGGGAGATGAGTTCGTGATGGGTACTTGGTTTTGACTTGAGCGAAGACCTCCCCGGCAATGGCGCCAGAAATCCTTCTTGCTACATCTTGAGCTTGCGTTGGTTTTCCTTGAAGAGGAAAGGGTGATGCAGCACAGTAGCATAAGTATTTCCCTCCATTTATGAGAACCAAGGTATCAATCCAGTAGGAGGCTCCTCACAAGTCCCACGAACCTACACAAACAAACAAAGAACTCGCAACCAACGTGATAAAGGGGTTGTCAATCCCTTCACGGCCACTTGCGAAAGTGAGATCTGATAGAGATAGTATGATAAGATAAATATATTTTTTGTATTTTATAATATAGATGCAAAAAGTAAAGATGCAAATAAAAGTAGATTGAAAGCTTATATGATAAAAGATAGACTCGTGGGCCATAGGTTTCACTAGTGGCTTCTCTCAAGATAGCATAAGTACTACGGTGGGTGAACAAATTACTTTGGAGCAATTGATAGAAAAGCGAATAATTATGAGATTATCTAGGCATGATCATGTATATAGGCATCACATCCGTGACAAGTAGACCGACTCCTGCCTGTATCTACTACTATTACTCCACACATTGACCGCTATCCAGCATGCATCTAGAGTATTAAGTTCATAAGAACAGAGTAACGCATTAAGAAAGATGACATGATGTAGAGGGATAAACTCAAGCAATATGATATAAACCCAATCTTTTAATCCTCGATGGCAACAATTCAATACGTGCCTTGCAACCCTTTCTGTCACTAGGTAAGAACACCGCAAGATTGAACCCAAAGCTAAGCACTTCTCCCATGGCAAGAAAGATCAATCTAGTAGGCCAAACCAAACTGATAATTCGAAGAGACTTGCAAACATAACTCAATCATACATAAAAGAATTCAGAGAAGATTCAGATATTTCTCATAGATAAACTTGATCATAAACTCACAATTCATCGGATTTCGACAAACACACCGCAAAAAGAGTTTACATCGAATAGATCTCCACAAGAGAGGGGGAGAACATTGTATTGAGATCCAAAAAGAGAGAAGAAGTGATCTAGCTAATAACTATGGACCCGAAGGTCTGTGGTAAACTACTCACAACTCATTGGAAGGGCTATGGTGTTGATGTAGAAGCCCTCCATGGTGGATTCCCCCTCCGACAGAACACCGACGATGGCTCCAAGATGGGATCTCGCGGATACAGAAGGTTACGGTGGCGAAAATATTTCTTTGGTGGCTCCCTGGATGTTTTTGGGGTACGTAGGTATATATAGGAGAAAGAAGTACGTCGGTGGCCGGTCGAGGGGCCCAGGAGACAGGGGGCGCACCCAGGAGGGGTGGGCGCGCCCTCCTATCTCCTGGCCGCCTCGATTGCTTCTTGACTTGCACTCCAAGTCCTCTGGATCACGTTCGTTCCAAAAATCACGCTCCCAAAGGTTTCATTCCGCTTGGACTCCGTTTGATATTCCTTTTCTTCGAAATACTGAAATAGGCAAAAAAATAGCAATACGGGTTGGGCCTCCGGTTTGTAGGTTAGTCCCAAAAATGATATAAATGTGTAAAATAAAGCCCATAAACATCCAAAACAGGTAATATAATAGCATGGAACAATCAAAAATTATAGATATGTTGGAGACGTATCACAGACCCTAGGGTCTGGATTGAGGATTTTATCCTTCATATCCACATGGCTCGTGGGGATGACCTCCACGCCATCAAATACCTTCCCCTCAAGTTGAAAGGGCCAGCTCGGCATTGGTTGAAAAGCCTCCCCGAAAATTCAATCGAAAGTTGGAAGGAACTTGAGGATGCTTTCAGGGCCAATTTTCAAGGGACCTATGTCCGACCTCCGGACGCAGATGATTTAATTCACATAATACAACAACCCGAAGAGTCAGCCCGTAAGCTTTGGAACAGATTTCTCACTAAGAAGAATCAAATTGTCGATTGTCCGGATGCCGAAGCCTTAGCGGCCTTCAAGCACATTATCCGGGACGAGTGGCTTGCCAGACACCTTGGCCAAGAAAATCTGAGGACAATGGCGGCCTCAACAAGCCTTATGACCCGCTTCTGCGCGGGTGAGGACAGCTGGTTGGCCCATAGAGGCACCAGTTACCCAGGCACATCCGAAATTAGGGATGGCAACGGGAAGCCACGGCGCAATAAAAACAAGCGTAAAAACAAGGAAGAAAGTCCAGACAACATGGCGGTCAACGCCGGATTCAGGGGCTCTCGACCCGGTCAACAAAATAAGCCATTTAAAGGCAGCAAAGAGGGATCGTACGGCCTGAACAAAGTCCTGGACAAATTGTGCCAAATTCATGGCACCCCCGAAAAACCTGTGAATCACACTCACAGAGAATGCTGGGTCTTCAAGCAGGCCGGCAAGTTAAATGTCGAACACAAGGGAAGGGAAACACCAAGTGAAGACGAGGATGAGCCTCGCCAGCCGAACACTGGGGGACAGGAAAAATTCCCACCATAAGTCAAAACAGTAAACATGATCTATGCGACTCACATACCAAAGAGAAGGCGCAAACGCGCGCTCAGAGACGTATATGCTGTAGAGCCCGTCGCCCCCAAATTCAACCCCTGGTCGGCTTGCCCGATCACCTTTGATCACAGGGACCACCCGACTAGTATCCGGCATGGAGGATCGGCTGCCTTGGTGCTCGACCCAATAATCGATGGATACCATCTCACTCGCGTCCTCATGGACGGCGGCAGTAGTCTTAATTTGATATATCAGGACACTGTCCGCAAGATGGGGATAGACCCATCCAGAATCAGCCAAAGTAACACCACCTTTAAAGGAGTGATACTAGGCGTTGAGGCGCGCTGCAGGGGCTCCCTCGTATTAGAGGTGACATTCGGTTCTCCCGACAACTTCATAAGCGAAGAATTACTCTTCGACATCGCTTCCTTCCGAAGCGGTTATCGTGCATTACTCGGAAGAACGGCCTTCGCTCGCTTCAACGCAGTACCGCACTACGCCTACCTTAAACTCAAGATGCCCGGTCCATGTGGCATCATCACTATTAGCGGAAAAACAGAGCGTTCCTTACGTGCGGAAGAGTATGTGGCTGCTCTAGCAGCCGGACACTAAGCGGCCTCTCCTATCAGAATGCATGATCGGTTGTTAAGACCACGGACACGGTTAGAAGAGTCCGGTGCACCACCGTCGGTAACAGCCCAGATAAACCTGAGCTGGGTGCTATACATATACCCCCGTAGATGGTACCAGGGGCTGCAAACATGTAATAAAGCCCACAATTCGGCTTGGCCTTATTAACATGTCAATGTCTCACATTTCTACTATCCATTGAGAATAACCAACTTTTCGCACGCTTACGCCATACTCTTTTACATGAGTTTTCCTTTTTACAGACACCATTCGTGCGACACCCTTCCAGGATACGGCACAACGGAGACAAAGGCGCAAACGTGCAGCAGGGCCCCGCTCAAAGGTTTCTCTTTAGATTAAGCCCCTGTGTAAACATTCTTTACTGTCTCTTGTTGCTTCACATCCCACGGGTATTCAATACACCCACAGGGGATACTGGCATTATTGGCATTTCGCCATGACAGATTAATGCACGTACCTATAAATACAGGGTTCATAATCGAGGGTGTTACTCAGCCCAGTATATGTTATAAAGTCCGAATACCTTCGGAAGTGTTCGGCGCCGCGAGTTTGGCCTTATATGCATCAGCTCTGAATCATGTCTTTGGTCAAATGTTGGTTTGCCCGGCTCCTGGGTTTGCTGCCTTATGTTCTGTTCTATCGGCTAAGGTGGCCAAAGGAGAACTACTGCGATTGTGCCCTGGTTATTTCGGATGAGCACCTCAGTAGAGAAAGCCGAAAATTGATGGTCATGATACAGCGAGAGACTGGTCAACCACTCGAGGACTCATCTGAATCTTCGGGATTCCTCCGCATTAACGAAGGACCGTTTCTCGGTCATGTACATAAGCGCCCATATCCGGATGCACACGAAGGTACCAGGGGCTACATAGTAGCCCCACCGTCAAACTCTTATGGCTAAGTGAAAGTGTTCAAGCTATATAGTCTAGTTGCCCAGTTCGACGTGCGATCACCTCCTTAATGGACCAAGACATTGGATCAAGTGTGATTACCCACATTTTCACGAACACCCCCGCATTATATACGTGAGGGCTGAAGCCAACGACTGCTAACTTTCAGGTTATATACATACATCAAATGGCCCCACGGGAGGCACTATAACACTTTCGGGCGAAAGTATAAACATAGCCTTCATAATTAAAATAGAATTGTTTTTACAATTGAACGACTTGTCACTCGAACATGACACTCTTCGAGCACTAAGCCTCTATTAAACGGGCACCTTCTGTGACCTGCTCAAAATAGTGCTCGGCTGGGTCCTGGCTTCCTGCCGGACTCTGGGTTGCAACGTTGGTGGCCTCCATATCCACCCAATATGTTTTAACACGGGCAAGAGCCATCTGCGCACCCTCTATGCATGCCGACCTCTTCATGGCATCGATTCACGATACGACGCCAAGGAATTGTTGCACTAAACCAAAATAACTACCCGGCCTTGGTCCCTTTGGCCATAGATGGTCTATTACAAACCCCATTGCAAGACCGGACAACCTATGGAGCTCAGCCATAGCGGCCATCCTCTCACCTAATGGCAGCGGGCGCGTTGGAGCACTGAATTGCAACCAGAACAGCCTTTCTATTTCATTATATTTTTTATCCTTCAAGAACTTGGTCGCATCAGCCGTACTTTTTGCCAGATCCACATATGCGTCTGCAGCGCTCCAAGACTGATCTAGAGGGGCGTACTTTGGACCTCCGAACTTCATCCGCAACAAATAGGGGCTTCTAGCCGCGATGTCTCCGGATTGTCAAAGCTCCTCCCGCGCAGCTCTAATTTCAGAACGTGTCTCCTTGGCCGCATCCAGGGCCTTCTTCAGGTCAGCCGACTTCGCCTGATTCTCCTTTTCGAGGAGCTCATACCGGCCAGCGGAGTCCCTCAGCTCCACAGCCATCTCGGCTATTTTATCTTTGCTTCAGCGATGAGCAGCCTGTTCGGCTTTCAAATCTTCGGCCGCCTTTAGGGCAGCCGCATTGCTAGCCTGGGCTTGTTCCTTGCCTAGGGCAAGTTCCGCCTTCAGGGCCTCCACGGTAGCAGCTCCGCCTGCAGCCAAAGCATATTATATTAACATTATGCTCCTCTTAATATTTCCTAAACAAATGAGGAAAAAAGAGCACATACTATGTGACTCGTCAGGCCGCTTGTTTACAAGCATGATGTCAGCGTCCACCACATCAATCTGTCGCCTCAGTTCGGTGAATTCAGCAGTCCGGTCTACCGCCGGACCCTTAGCCACCTGCGCATGAATGCAGTGCGATCATTACTTGGGAGTGTGATCCTCTGTTTGCCACCTAGGGCTGGCAACCAGAGTCTCAGGGGCTACTATCTATACGGAGCACACCTAGTGCATGCGGTACAACCAAAAAATTATGTGTTTCGTTGCGTACCTCAAAGCCTTTGAGCAGGCCCGTAAAAGCTTCATTCAACCCGCTTGTGGTGGATGAAATCTTCTCAAACACCGTACCCATTAACGTACGGTGATCCTCCGAGAGAGCAGCTTGCTCCAGAAAGCCCGTCAGTGTGTCCGGCCGGGCACCGGACTATCCCGGACCCTTCCTATTGCCCTTCGTGGGAGCCGAACACTCCGAGCTCGGGGTGGACGAAGTGTTAGCTTCCGGCCTCGGCGGATCTGGACTCCTCCGTGATGACACCTCAAGGTCACCCGCCCCATGGGGCGGAGAGGCAGGTGGGGTTTCACTCTCCATCATCTCTGGAAGAAGATCCCCCGAAGACGAACTCTGTTGAGAAGAGCTACTAGCCGGACTGCGAAGTATAGATCCTGGTTATTATTCTCGGAGGAGGAAGCAATAGCTTTTTATTTACGATTAACTTACAACTCGGTGGAGGCTGGCTCATTTGCGGGCATGGTGCGGTGAGGACGCCCTCCGGGGCAGGGCCCCCTGGTGAAGTTTTCTTCCCTTGTTTAGGCACCTCCATTTTCAAGTCTTCGGAGGCGGCCCTCTTCTTCCCGCGGGGGGAGGAAACCTTAGATTCACCTCCGTGATATCCTCCTTCGTGGAGACAGTAATTCCCCCGGTTTGGATGTGCAATGTGTGAAGCTCGGCTTCTCTATTCTTCCCTTCGTCTTTCCCCGAGGGCACTTGACTTAGTGCACGTCTAAGCATCTTGGCTATCGCAGGACTAGGCGAGCCTTCGGGAAGTGGGGTCGGACACCTGATCCTCTCCGCCTTGCTGAGCTAATCCTGGTCGTGGATAGTTTTTAGAATAATGTTGTGATAAATATGAACGAAGTGTTCAGTTAGAGGGTTACTTACTTGGGTATCTAGGCGGTTGCAGCTCAGGCCCGCATCCTCTATTGTATCCGGACACTTTATTCGTGGTCCGAAGAATAACCTATACATCCCTTCGAGCGTCATGCCGAAGAAGTGTTGACTAGTTCGCGGACCTTCTAGGTTGAACTCCCACATCCGGAGAGGTCGACGTTTGCACGACAGGGCCAGCCGAACTAGCATTACCTGAATTATTCTGACAAGACTGGTATCCCCCTCAAGAAGCTCCCGAATACGGCTCCGCAATGTCGGTACGTCATTAGCAGGCCCCCAGTCCAGTCCCACGTTGGCCCACGATGCCAGTTGAGGCGGAGGGCCCGAGCGGAAGGCAGGGGCAGCCACCCACTTTGTGCCTCGGGGAGCTGTGACATAGAACCACCTCCGTTGCCATAGATCGGACACCTCCGAGAAGGAACCCTCTGGCCATGGGGCATTGGCGTTTCTTCTTATTGCAGTGCCTCCGCACTCCGCGTGTTGCCCCTCGATCACCTTCGGCTTTACACTGAAGGTCTTGAGCCATAAGCTGAAGTGTGGGGTGATGTGGAGGAAGGCTTCGCACACGACGATAAACAATGAGATGTGAAGGATGGAATCCGGAGCTAGATCGTGAAAATCTAGCCCGTAATGGAACATGAGCCCTCTCACGAAGGGATCAAGAGTAAAGCCTAAGCCTCGGAGGAAGTGAGAAACAAATACAACGCTCTCGTTGGGTTCGGGAGTGGGGATGACCTGCCCTGGAGCAGGAAGCCTGTGCTTGACATTGGCGGTCAGATATCTGGCCTCCCTTAGCTTCGCAATGTCCTCCTCTGTGACAGAGGAGGACATCCACCGGCCTTGAAGGTTGGATCCGGACATGAATGAAGATCCGAAGTGCTTAAGCTTGAGCTTCGGGTGTTGGAACTTGAGATGCGGAAAGACGCGAACCTGGGAAGAAAGGGATAGGCCTCGACCCCTCTATAAAGAGGGTGAATATCAAGCGTCCTCAGCGCAACCGTTTGGGACTTGCCTAAAAACAAGGAGTCATGCCAACAGGCGTAGTTGGGTTACCCGCACCCGTATTGATGAGAATCCCGCGATAAGGGGGACACGATCTCTGCTTCGACAAGGCGTGCCAATAAAACCACCTTGCAGTGCGTGTCATGGTAGGCTGAGAAAAAATGGTTCGTATTAAACCAAGCCGTGGTGTAAGGACACATTGTGAAAAATTGTCAACTGATTAGATTTGTAAAGTATTGTGCTCTCTACGGTGGTGTGTGGAAATTATTTTGCAGAGCCGGACACGATCCTTGTGTTCAAAATCTTCTACGGAGTATTCGGAGATGGAACCCGCCTTACAATGCCGAAGACAATCTGCGCCGGACTCATCGTCATTGAAGCCTAGTTCAGGGGCTACTGAGGGAGTCCTGGATTAGGGGGTATCCGGACAGCCGGACTATATACTTTGGCCGGACTGTTGGACTATGAAGATACAAGATTGAAGACTTTGTCCCGTGTCCGGATGGGACTCTCCTTTGCGTGGAAGGCAAGCTTGGCGATTCAGATGTTAGATCTCCTTCTCTGTAACCGACTCTGTGTAACCCTAGCCTCCTCCGGTGTCTATATAAACCGGAGGGTTTTGTCCATAGGATAAGGACAATCATAATCATATGCTAGCTCCTAGGGTTTAGCCTCTATGATCTCGTGGTAGATCAACTCTTGTAATACTCATATCATCAAGATCAATCAAGCAGGAAGTAGGGTATTACCTCCATCGAGAGGGCCCGAACCTGGGTAAAACATCGTGTCCCCTGCCTCTTGTTACCATTAGCCTTAGACGCACAGTTCGGGACCCCCTACCCGAGATCCGCTAGTTTTGACACCGACGGGGACCACCCGACTAGTATCTGTCATGGGGGTTCGGCTGCCCTAGTGCTCGACCCAATAATCGATGGATACCATCTCACTTGAATCCTCATGGACGGCGGCAGCAGCCAAAATTTGATATATCAGGACACTGTCCGCAAAATGGGGGTAGACCCGTCAAGAATAAAGCCAAGAAGCACGACCTTTAAAGGAGTTATTGTACCGGGCGTAGAAGCCCGCTGCACGGTCTCTTTGACATTGCAAGTCGTATTCGGCTCTCGTGATAACTTTCGAAGCAAAGAGCTAATCTTCGACATAGCTCCGTTCCGAAGTGGCTATCATGCACTACTCGGAAGAACGGCCTTCGCCCGCTTTAATGCAGTCCCGCATTATGCTTATCTAAAGCTCAACATGCCCGGACCACGGGGCGTCCTTACGATTAGTGGAAATATGGAACGCTCTCTCCTACGGAGAAGGACACTGCGACATTAGCAGCCGAAGTCCAAAACGGCCTACTCAAGCCAAACAGATCAGCGGTCGTTAAGACCGCAAACACAGCTAAACGTGTCTGAAGTACGCCTTAGTGCGGCAGCTCAGATAAACCCGAGCTCGATTAGCAGTTACGCCCCCATCGACTGCCCCATAAGGTGACAGCACACGTACCTCGTATACACAAGTACATCCAATCCCTTGGGCAGCGCTGGGGGCATACTGCACACAAATAGGCCATAGTTCGGCTCGACCCTATTCGGACTCTACGGTTACCTTTCAAGGTACATCAAACAGACTTTATGTACGGCCACACTGGATTTTCTTTTCCAGTGTTTTTTTTTACAGATGGCCATCACACCACCCCCTTCAAGGACACATCACAAAGGAGAAAACGACGCACACGTGCAGCAGGGCCCCGCACTAAGGTTTCTTTTTAGATTAAGACCCTGTGTAAATCTTTTTATCTCTTTTTGTTTTATGCTTTCCGGGCATGTACAATGTCCTAGGGAGCTATCGGCATTATCTGTAAGTACACGGCTCGCCGCACTATAAAGGGATACTATAGAAGCAGCTTGGTCAACATCATGTCTAGAGTTTTATTCTCTCACCACCTGTGCTCTCCCCCCATATCAGATTGCCACACGTGCCTTGACACCAGGGTTCATTACCAGGGGCTGTATTCAGCCCGGTAAGTCCAAACACCTATAGGGAGTGTTCGGCGTCGCGAGTTTGGCCTTATATGCATCAGCTCCGAATCATGTCTTTGGTCAATAGTTGGGTTGCCCGGCTCCTGGGCTTGCTACCTTACGTTCCGCTCTATCGGCTAAGGTAGTAAAGGGAGAACTACTGCGATTGTGTCCTGGTTCGTCCGGATGAGCACCTCAGTAGAGAAAGCCGAAAACAGACTGTCATGATGCAGCGAGAGCTGGTCAACCACTCGATGACTCATCGAAATCTTCGCGATTCCCTCCGTATTAAATGAAGGACCGTTCTTCTGGTCACGTCTGCAAGCGCATCGTATTCGGATAAACGCGTACATACCAGGGGCTATATTGTAGACCCATCATCAAACTCATATGGCTCAGTGAAAGTGTTAAAGCCCTATAGTCCGATTGCCTGGTTCACCGCACTAACACCTCCTTAACGGAACAACACATTTGGTCAAGTGTGATCAAGTGTTTTTCCGAATACCCCGCGTTATACGCGAGGGGGCTAAAGCCGACGACTGGCAAACTTTCAGATTATATATATATATATATATATATATATATATATATAAAGGCCGCACAGGAGGCACCAAAACTTTTCGGGCAAAAGTATAAAGACATAGCCTTATAAATAACATTGTTTTTACAATTTTAGTACACTTCACTCGAACATAACATCGTTCGAGCACTGACCCTCTATCAAGCGGACACCTTCTAGGACATCTTCAAAGTAATGTTCTGGCGCGGTAGGGTCCTTGCCTTCAGGTGGACTCTGCGCTGCAATATCAGTGGCCTTCATCTTTGCCCAATATGTCTTGACATGGGCAAGGGCCATCTGTGCACCTTCTATGCATGTTGACCGCTTAACAACATCGATACACAAAGCCGCATCAATAAGCCGTCGCACTGATAACCCACAAGTATACAGGATAGTTGTAGCCTCTTTCGATAAGTAAGAGTGTCGAACCCAACGAGGAGCTAAAGGTAGAACAAATACTCTCTCAAGTCCTATCGGCCACTGATACGACTCTACGCACGCTTGACGTTCGCTTTACCTAGAACAAGTATGAAACTAGAAGTACTTTGTAGGTGTGATAGGATAGGTTTGCAAGAAAATAAAGAACACATAAATAAAAGCTAGGGGCTGATTAAATAAAGATGCAAGAAAGTAAATATAGCGAGTATGGAAAAGTGGTGATAGGAGTTGTGGAATTGTCCCTAAGCAATTGACTATGTTACTAAACCGGTAATCACTATTGCAATTCTATTTGAGGGAGAGGCATAAGCTAACATGCTTTCTCTTCTTGGATTATATGCACTTATGATTGGAACTCTAGCAAGCATCCGCAACTACTAAAGATTCATTAAGGTAAAACCCAACCATAGCATTAAAGTATCAAGTCCCCTTTTATCCCATACGTAAACAACCTACTTACTCGGGTCTGTGCTTCTGTCACTCACGCCACCCACCATAAGCAAATCATAAACATATTGCAAACCCTACAGCGGGAATCCCTCACGCTTGCGCGACATGGAGGGCACAATAGGACAGCACCAATAATAAAACATGCAACTCAAATCAATCATAGCAATTCATCAATCACCAATAAGACAACGAAAATCTACTCAGACATCATAGGATGGCAACACATCATTGGATAATAATATGAAGCATAAAGCACCATGTTCAAGTAGAGGGTACAGCGGGTTGCGGGAGAGTGGACCGTTGTAGATAGAGGGGGGAAGGTGATGGAGATGTTGGTGAAGATGACGGCGGTGTTGGTGAAGATCGCGGTGATGATGATGGCCCCCGGCGGCGTTCCGGCGCCACCAGAAGCAAGGGGGAGAGAGGACCCCTTCTTCTTCTTCTTCCATGACCTCCTCCCTAGATGGGAGAAGGGTTTCCCCTCTGGTCCTTGGCTCCCATGGCCTGGGAGGGGCGAGAGCCCCTCCGAGATTAAATCTATCTCTCTCTTTCTGCGTTCTCTGATTCTACCCCTTCACTCACTGTTTCATCAATTTCTTCTTCCATAGCTTCCTGCAAAATATTAGTCTCTTCTTGGACAGCAGAGAAGAACTAAATATATGGTTTAACATGGGCAATAGAAGCATAATTATCATAACAATATTCAAGTATGGCAAAACTTTTAGATTTGTAAAGAGTAGCATCATACTTTTCAATCAAAGAAGCAATTTCAAAAGCACCCTTAAAAGCAACAAATTCTTCAATTTGTTGAACATCATAGTAATTATAAACACCCTTAGCATATGAAGATACGCTCCCATTATCAAACTCACATTGGTAGGGAAGGCGTTTCTTAGGGTTTTCAGAACAACAAGTAATATCATATAACTCACATAAAGTCCAAGCATAGCATTGCAAACGTTGAATTTGATCCCATAATAGTTTCCCTTTTTTCAATATACGGTGTCGCACATAACAAGCATGCTCATCTAAAGATTTGTCCTCAACTAAGCTAGTTGGGGTCTCAACACGAGCACAAAGGGATCGAAGATGATCCAAGTAAAAAGCTTCAGTAGTGTGATAGATTTTGAGTGGTTCTTCAACCATTGGAGCAATAGATACAACTAATTTTTTTGGTTTTTTGCATTTCCTACCCATAACTAAAGATAGAAAACAACTAAGAACAGCAAATAAAAGTTACTTAGTGATAAAGCAAACAAGCATACACGAGAATATTCACCCCACGCTATGACTCCCCGGCAACGGCGCCAGAAAAAGGTCTTGATAACCCGCAAGTATACGGGATAGTTGTAGCCTCTTTCGATAAGTAAGAGTGTCGAACCCAATGAGGAGCTAAAGGTAGAACAAATACTCTCTCAAGTCCTATCGGCCACTGATATGACTCTACGCACGCTTGACGTTCGCTTTACCTAGAACAAGTATGAAACAAAAAGTACTTTGTAGGTGTGATAGGATAGGTTTGCAAGAAAATAAAGAACACGTAAATAAAAGCTAGGGGCTGATTAAATAAAGATGCAAGAAAGTAAATATAGCGAGTGTGGAAAAGTGCTGATAGGAGTTGTGGAATTGTCCCTAAGCAATTGACTATGTTACTAAACTGGTAATCACTATTGCAATTCTATTTGAGGGAGAGGCATAAGCTAACATGCTTTCTCTTCTTGGATTATATGCACTTATGATTGGAACTCTAGCAAGCATCCGCAACTACTAAAGATTCATTAAGGTAAAACCCAACCATAGCATTAAAGTATCAAGTCCCCTTTTATCCCATACGTAAACAACCTACTTACTCGGGTCTGTGCTTCTGTCACTCACGTCACCCACCATAAGCAAATCATAAACATATTGCAAACCCTATAGCAGGAATCCCTCATGCTTGCGCGACACGGAGGGCACAATAGGACAGCACCAATAATAAAACATGCAACTCAAATCAATCATAGCAATTCATCAATCACCAATAGGACAACGAAAATCTACTCAGACATCATAGGATGGCAACACATCATTGGATAATAATATGAAGCATAAAGCACCATGTTCAAGTAGAGGGTACAGCGGGTTGCGGGAGAGTGGACCGATGTAGATAGAGTGGGGAAGGTGATGGAGATGTTGGTGAAGATGACGGCGGTGTTGGTGAAGATCGCGGTGATGATGATGGCCCCCGATGTCGGGGAAACTGATCCACGAACACCTATGGGGCCGGCGGACCGAGCCCCTTTCGGTTCGGCGGGGGGGGAAGATCGCACAAAGAGCAGATCGAGGCGAAACACACAAGCAGTTTACCCAGCTTCGGAGCTCTCCGGAGAGATAATACTCCTACTGCTACTTGTCTGATTGTATTGAGTTCTTGCTCAGGAGTGCTGAGTGCTACAGTATACTCGAGCTGCTAATGAGACCGAGCGTGAGTGTTTTCTGGTTTCCAACCCCCCTCTACATTGTGCATGGGCCTCCTTTTATACGCACAAGGGGTCACCGACAGGTGGCAACGTAGACAAGGGTAAAAATGGAAAAGGAGGGGTGGTTGGTACAACTACCTGTATAGTGTATCCTACCTAACCCTGACGGCAGAAGGACAAAGGCATTGAATGCCCGTCTGCGTCGCTCAAATAGTGCAAAAAGGACCGTCAGGGACGCCAACGCTTGCCATGATGGCGATCTTGTCAGCGTCGCTTGCCACCTCGCACCGCTGGCTGCACAGCCTCCTGCCACGCGCGCCTGGAAAGACCCCAAGGTGACACGTTGGTGGATGTGCTGGGGCGTGGGTACAGGGTGGTAGCCTGCCGCGGCAAGCGCCTTGTCGCGGCCGTTGTCTTGTCGCGTCCGGAAGCTTGTCGCCCACCGGGCCTTGTCGGGACGCGCGGTGCGTCGCGGCAAGTTCCTTGAAACGCCTTGGTTGGCCTTCCCGGCAAGCTCCTCTTGCCGGGGCCTTGTCTCCTTGGCTTAAATATTTTGTTCTTGAATGGCTCCAAAGGAACCACGGAGGACCTTGGCGGTCACCCGACAAGCCTTGCCGCGGGGCGCTGCAACTGCCCGTGCACAAGTTCGGGATACTAGGGTACCCCTACTCTAGTACACCGACAGGAGCCCCCGGGCCTGGGCCACACACGGTGCCGAGCGCTGTTGGGCCAGGCCCAAAACAGGGCACGCGCGGCCTGGGTTATGCCGTATCTTACTCCGCATCCACCGCGCCCTCCCCCAACGGCACGCGTCGAATGCGGCGTCGTGGGAGAGATCGTGAGTGGTTTCTTTATTCGGAAGGACGAAACGTCTGCCCCCTCCCTCTTTATAAGCAGAGGAAACAGGGGCAGTTCGCCCATCTCGCCGGTTGTTACTCCATTTTCACAAATCTCTGTCGCTCCCCCCTTCTTCCCGAAGCTGAAAGAGAGCAGCGCTCCGCTCCCCATTTCCACCAGCACCACTAACTCCGTCGATCTCCCCCACCACCTCCGCCATGGCTCCGAAAGCCGACAAGGGGAAGGGTGTGAAATCGGTCGAGGCGCAGCGGCTCGCGGTGCTGCGAAAGGAGCGGGCCATCTTCCCCCCTCAGCTCGACGCAAAGGAGCTGAGGGAGTACTACTGCCTCTTCTGGTCGACGGAGACGCGAGCGCATCCGCGCACGAAGGTACTCCCGGCTACCGCTTTGAGACTGGCTCTGAACGAGTATCCCTTCTTCGCGCTATTCTTCTACTGCGGGCTCTGCCCGCCCTTCTCTGAATTTTTCTGCGACATCCTGAACACCTACGGGTTCCGCCTCCTTGACTTCACCCCCAACACCGTTCTAACCATGGCAGTTTTCGCACATCTCTGCGAAAACTTTGTCGGAGTCCACCCAAACGTAGCCCTTTTTCGCCACTTCTTTATGCCCCGGGTCGAGAGAGGAGAGCCTCTTGCCGGCGGGATCGCCTGGATCTCGAGAGTCGGCAAGAAAGAAGCTTATCTAGAGGGAGAGCTCCGCAGCAAGTGGGAGGAATGGAGAGCAGAGTGGTGCTGGATTGTCGAGGAGAACCCGCAGCCATTTACTGCCCTGCGCCAAGCCCCAATAGTGTGTGGCAATGATTGGAGCAACGTGGCCTCGGAAGACGACAGGCTGAAGATTGCCGTCACCCGGATCCTACGCCTCAGGCTTGCCGGGCTCACCGTAGGCGCCGTTGGCGCAGATTTTCTTCGCCGCCGCATTGCCCCCCTTGCAGGAGAGGAGGAGACCTGCCTGGGAGTTCTAGAACTCGGCGGATATCATGAGGCTACGCCCGGGCCTCAACTTCAACTTCACCGTCCTGGAGCTGGATGCGATGCTCCTGGAGCTGTTCAAGCGCGATCCTCAACATCCATTCATGTTGCCGAGGGTGTGGTTCCGTTGTGCAACAACTCCTTGCTCGACCGCATCCGTGCGATGATGCCGCTGTGCGACTCGCATGGAATCGTCCCAACTTGGCAAGAGCCAGCAGACGCCGTCGTGCAGGAGTTCTTTGCCGGCTTGGTTGAAGTGCCGGTCCGCTCCGATGAGCAGAAGAGCCTCACCCGCGACACCACCGATGCGGAGATGCAGCGCATCGCCACTAGGCTGGAAGAGGCGGCGGCAGCCGCTGCCGCGGGTGAGTTTGGATTTACCGTGGAGGAGGCAGAGGCAGCAGAGGCGGCAAGCCTTGCCGAGCGCGAGGAGTTTGCCGGCGAGGAGGAGCTTGTCGGGCCTGAAGATGATTCGAACGAGCCCGGCGAGGGAGAGCCCATCGGACTCGAACCTTTAGGCAGCTCGTCGCAAGCGGAGCCCCCAGCTCCACCAAGAAGGCGTCTCCGCAAGGCCGTGGACGTAGCGGGGCGGCAGACGGGTCAACAGCCGCCGAGCCGCGCGACACGCTCTACCGCGGCAAGCACTGTTGCCGCGGGAGTGCCTCACGCCGCTGCGGCAACTGGGGCGGGGTCTTCCCGGTCCACCGCTACTGCCCCTGCCAAGCGGGCAAGGGAACCTACTCCTCCGCCTCGTCGCACCGGAGGCAAGCCGGACTTTGATCTCTCCGTGCTCAGCTCCGATGAGGAAGAAGAAGAGTAAGATTCCTTGTTGTTCTTGTAGTTCTTCAATTTGTTGTTTCGTCTTGTGTCTGATTTGCTTTACTCTGAACTCGTTCCTTTCCAGGACTCTGGCCCAGAGAGCGGCGAAGAGAGCCAAGGCCCCGGTGATTGTCATCGAGGACGATCCCACCGCGACGGAAGAGGACATGTCCGAGACCACCTTGTCGGACCCGGTAACCATTCCTCAAAGCAGCCCCCAGCGCAGCCCCCCACGTAAGTATATGGTTCACTTCATGCTGTCAGGCGCGTATGGGTGCTCTCTCTTTGCTGATATCTGACTGTTGGTTTGTGTAGGAGCAGAGCAGCCTCACCAGGAGTGCCTGGAAACCGCTCCTGAAATGCCTTCTGCTTCGACTACACCGCTAAGGGAGGATTCCCCGGCAAGGGAGCGTTCTCCGGCAAGGGAGAAATCTCCGGCAAGGGACAGTTCTCCGGCAAGGGACAGCACCACTGATCCTCCGGTGGTTGAGACCTCGACCGCAGATCCTAGCACAGGTAATCCTCTCGCCTGGAAAACTTCCCTTGAGTTCTTCTTCTTCTGATTTTCTTTTTGAATATTTGCTTGACCTTCCTCCCCTCTTCGGTCGTCAGATCCACCTTCCACGGAGCCGATGGAAACCGAGGCCGCCGGCGAGGAGAACGCGCGCGGCAATAACGACGACGCCGCCGCCACCGAAGAAGAGGCCGGTGCTGATGATCCCGCCGGCGAAGAGGCCGCCAAGGCTGCCGCCGCAGAAGCTGGCGAGGAATCCGGCGATCGCACTGATGGCCCTGAGGCCGCAGGAGCGCCAGGCGCTGCACCGACCGCCGATCCCTCTGCTGTTGCTGCAGCGCCAGGCTCCGAAGAGCCCCAGCCCGGCGCCTATTTGAAGGCTGGCGATGGTGTCTTCATCAAGCTCCCCTGGGCATCGAGCTCCAGGGCGCCGATCGAAGGAGAAACTTATGACGAAGAGGTGCTCGCCTCCGTTGGGCTGGCGCTGGTCGACGCGCCAAGCAACAGCAGCGACGAGCCCGAGGAGGAGCGGCTGCTGCAGAAGCTGTTGTCGCTCTACCGCGCCTGACAGGACAAGCTGTCATCCCGAGAAGCGCTTGTCGCGAAGGCGGGAGTGGATATTGAGAAGCGTGCGGAGGAGCTCCGGGGTCTCAGGCAGGAAGCTCTGCGATCTCTAGCAGAGGAGCGGGAGCAACTCGCCGAGGAGCGGAAAGCCTTCCTCCTCGGGAAGGCTGAGGTTGAAGAGGAGCAGCGGCTTGCTGCCGAGAAGCTATCTGCGCAGGAAGGTGAGTTGGCGCAACGGAAGGTGAACCTTGATAGCCAAGAGGAGGAGCTTGGCGCGCGCGAGCAAGCAATTGGCGGGGCTCTCAAGGAAGCAAGGGATGCTACCACAGCTACCGAGGCCGCCAAGGAGGAGCTGGAGACGAAGGTGGCGCAGCTGGAAGCCGATCTCAGGGCGAGCGGCGAGGAGCTTGCCGTGCTCAAGCGTGAGCGCGAGAAGGACGCTGCTGCTCATGGTGAGCTGCAGGGTCTTCTCACTGAGAGGAGCAAGGAGCTTAGCGCCGCCAAGGATTCCAATGCAGATCTCGAGTTGAAGTTGGCTACTTTGACTCAGACGCTGGACGGCGCCAGGGAGCGGGAGGTGGCCTTGTCGGAGAAGATCAAGGCCGACGAGGCGCTGCTGGCGAGTGCCGCTGCCGCCCATGACGCTTTCAGGGAGACCGTGGAGCACTGGACCGAGGGTCTTGTGGATCTTGCCGCAGCCATCGACGGGGAGTTGGCGCAGTTGGGGATGGAAGAGCTCGGGTACTCCTCCGACGAGCACCTCCAACCCAGCGCCAAGCTTAGCTTGTTCTTCAAAGGCGTGGCGATGGCCCTCCAGCGACTCCGGGAGAAGATCCCAAACCAGCTGGCCGACAAGTCGCGCAAGATCTGGGCGGGGGCTCTTCAAAAGGTGCTGATGAAGGTGGCCTTCCGCAACCCAGGCCTCAACTTCACCAACGTCCTCAAGTCCTTGCCGCCGGATGCTGATCTGGAAGCGCTCAAGGCCCTTGTCGCACCCATTGTGGACAAGGTGAGCGGAATCAAGAGGGTTGAGGGCGATCGCGTAGATTAGGCCGCCCGTTTTCTCTTTCTCTTTGTCGCTGCTAGTCATGTCATGAGAACAATCTGTTAGGGCTGCGACAAGCTATCTTGTAATATAACTCTATTTTGGGTAGAGATTTGCTATGTTATTTCCTTTACTTGATTCCTCCCTTTGTATGTTTTTGCCCTACGCTTTTAGGGAACTTGCCGATGCAGGCACCTTAGCCGCGAGCGCTGAGTGCGGGACGTCAGCAGCCTGCTGGCGGTGCCGCTACCAACAAGAAACCTTGTCGCAACTAGTCGCAGCTCACTTAAATTGTTGAGCAGACTCGAAACAAAGTAAGGGCACAACTAGCTACGAGTTGGTTCCTCCGCGCACAGGTTTTCCATACAAAGCATGGTCGTTCAAGGAAATAACTTAAAATTTTAAAACTGATTGCTCAAACTTTTGCAACTTAGCTTTTCTGTCGCTTGCTTTCCGGTAAGGCGAAACTTCCTTGAACGACGCCTGGTCCACACCATTATCTTCTCCATTCCCCCCGACAAACTTGTGTGCGAGGGAACCTTCCTTTCCTTTTTGAGAAAAAGAAAGAAGAGAAAATAAAGATATGGAGCCTTACGGCTCGTTATTGCTTACCGGGGGTGGGTACTGCACAAAGTGTCAGATAATGCATGCAAATACAAAGTAGAAAGCATGAAATTGACAAGATGTGTGGAGCACATGAGCTTTACTTATGCACGGGATCTGCGCCCAGCTTTGTACAAAGGATTACATGCAACATCAGCAAGACTTGTACAAAAGGTGGTTGCCGGAACAGGTTCCGGCAACCGCGCCTTACGGGTAAAATTTACGAAGATGCTCAATGTTCCAGGAGTTGCTCACCGGAATGCCATCTTCGGTCTCAAGGCGGACAGCGCCAGGCCTAGTGACTCGTTTCACCCGGTAAGGGCCTTCCCACTTCGGCGTCAACTTGTTGGAATTCTTGGCGGACTGAACGCGCCGAAGAACAAGGTCGCCTTCCTCGAAACTTCTGGCATTAACTTTGCAGCTATGGTAGCGGCGCAAAGCTTGCTGGTATCGAGCAGCTCATACAGCAGCCTGAAGACGGTCCTCCTCAAGGAGCAGCGCGTCATCTTGTCGCAGCTGCTCTTGCTCAAGCTCATCATAAGCGAGCACTCGAGGTGACCCATATACGAGTTCCATGGGGAGAACTGCCTCTGCTCCATAGACTAGAGCGAAAGGTGTCTGGCCAGTGGCTCGATTTGGCGTCGTCGTGATCGACCAAAGAACCACCGGCAGCTCCTCAATCCAGTTCCTTCCGCACTTGCGCAGCCTGTCGAAAGTCCTGGTCTTGAGCCCGCGCAGCACTTCAGCATTAGCCCTCTCTGCTTGACCGTTGCTTCTTGGATGAGCAACAGAAGCGAAGCAGACCTTGGCGCCAAGATCTTGGACGTATTGCATGAAGGTGCGGCTCGTGAATTGCGTGCCATTGTCGGTGATGATCCTGTTAGGGATCCTGAAACGGCAAACAATCGACCTGAAGAACTTGACTGCTGACTGTGCTGTCACCTTCCTCACTGGTTCCACTTCCGGCCACTTTGTGAACTTGTCGATTGCAACGTACAAGTACTCAAAGCCCCCGACAGCTCGGGGAAAGGGGCCGAGGATGTCGAGCCCCCAGACCAAAAATGGCTAGGATAAAGGGATCGTCTGGAGAGCTTGAGCTGGCTGGTGTATCTGCTTGGAATGGAACTGGCACGCTTCACACTTGGTTACTTGTGCAGTTGCATCCTGGAGGGCTGTCGGCCAAAAGAAACCTTGCCGGAACGCTTTGCCGGCAAGTGCTCTTGCGCCAATGTGGTGACCACATATGCCTCCATGTATCTCTGCCAACAGCTTTTGTCCGTCTTCCCGGCGAATACACTTCAATTTCACACCATTGAGTCTTCTTCTGTACAGTGTGTTGTCGACAAACTGGTACATACTTGACTGCCGGGCTACCCTTTCCGCTTCTTCTTGCTCTTCGGGAAGTTCTCCTGTCTGAAGGAAAAGGACAATCTGTTGTGCCCATGTTGGAGCTTGCGGCTCGACAACAAGGACTAAAGGCACATCTGCTGCTGCGGGAACATCCGCTCCTACGGCAAGAACCTGCGGCTCAGCCGGAGCTTGATGTTCCCTGGCAAGCTTGCCGGAGCAAAACTTGTCGGGAGCGTTTGCTTCAACGGAACAAACCCTAGGGCTCGCCGGAGCAGACTGCTCCTCAGCACCCTTGGTGTTGATTTTGATGACCTTCTTGGCGGCGGCTTCTGGGAGCTCTGCCGGAAAATAGTCACCAGCAATCAACTTCCTCTTCTTGCACTGTCCAGTTGATGGCGTTACGGATGGTTGAGTCAGCTGGAGCACAAAGATCCCTGGTTCCACAGGTAACTTAAGTGCAGCGCACTTCGACAGGCCATCGGCAATGTCGTTCTGACATCTTGGAACATGTTCCATCTGCAGGCCGTCAAAGTGCTCTTCTATCTTCCTCACTTCATCAACATAAGCTTCCATCAAAGGACTCTGATAATTCTTGTTCACTTGGCGGACGACAAGCTGGGAGTCACCCCTGACAATGAGCTTCTTGATCCCAAGGTCTGCTGTGATCCCGAGACCGGCAAGCAAACCTTCATACTCTGCAGTATTGTTTGTTGCTTGCTCCTTGGGAAAGTGCATCTGGACTACGTACTTGAGGTGCTCTCCGGTGGGTGCAACAAGTAGCACGCCTGCACCGGCGCCTTGCAGCGAGAAGGCACCATCAAAGTACATCAGCCACTCTTTGCCTGCTTCCTTGACGGGGATGCTCGTTTCTGGGATTTCTTCATCTTGTGTTGGCGTCCATTCTGCTATGAACTCTGCCAATGCTCTACTTTGGATAGTTGAAGTGCTCTCAAACTTGAGGCCAAAGCTTGACAGTTCCAGCGCCCACTCGACAATCCTGCCTGTTGCTTCGGGATTTTGCAGTATCCTCTTCAGCGGAAAATGAGTGATGACTGTGATCTCATGTGCTTGGAAGTAATAGCGCAGCTTTCTCGAGGCCATGAGAAGGCCAAAAAGCAACTTCTGCACACCAGAGTACCTTGATCTAGCTCCCTGCTGAAGGGAACTAACAAAGTAAACTGGGCGCTGCACCATTCTTTTCTGCATCTTCTCATGCTCCTACGCAGATCTGTCCTTGTCGGGACCAGAGCTTGTCGGTGAAGTCCCCTGCTTGTCGCTGGATGCATCTGCCGTGGTTGCTGGCTCATCATCCGCCTCCCTTTCCGCTACTAACGCAGCACTAACCACTTGATTGGTTGCCGCTATATACAGCAGCAACTTCTCTTGTGGCTTAGGTGCGACAAGTGTTGGAGTGGAGGACAGGTATCTCTTTAAGTCCTGCAGCGCAGCCTCCACTTCCGGAGTCCATTTCATTGGACCTGCCTTTTTCAATATTTTGAAAAACGGCAGGGCGCGCTCAGCAGACCTAGAGATAAACCTGCTGAGAGCAGCCACGCAACCGGCAAGTCTTCGTACATCCTTGACGCACTTTGGTGCTTCAATCTGCTCAATGGCCTTGATCTTGTCGGGATTGGCTTCAATTCCCCGCTGAGTCACAAAGAACCCGAGAAGCTTGCCGGAAGGGAGTCCAAACACACACTTCTCGGGGTTAAGCTTGAGGTTGATCTTGCGCAGATTTGCAAAGGTTTCGTCTAAATCTTGAATCAGAGTCGCCTTGTCTTTGCTCTTGACCACTATGTCATCCATGTAGGCTTCCACATTTCTGTGCATTTGCGGCTCAAAAGCGACGTGGACAACCCTTGCAAATGTTGAACCAGCATTCTTTAAACCGAAAGGCATCCGTACGAAACAGTATGTGCCACATGGGGTGATGAATGCGATTTTCTCCGCATCCTCTTCTGCCATGAAGATCTGATGGTATCCTGAGTATGCATCAAGAAATGAAAGCAAATCACATCCGGCCGTGGAGTCGACAATCTGGTCGATGCGCGGCAAGGGAAATGGGTCTTTGGGACAAGCTTTATTAACATCGGTAAAGTCGATACAAAGCCTCCATTTCCCGTTTGCCTTGCGCACGACTACAGGATTGGCCAACCACGTAGGATGGAGCACTCCTCTGACAAGGCCTGCTGCTTCCAATTTCTTGATTTCTTCTGCGATGAATTCTTGGTGCTCCACTGCCTGTTTCCTGACTTTCTGCTTGACGGGCCGCGCATGAGGACAGACGGCAAGATGGTGCTCGATTACTTTCCTGGGAACACCGGGGATGTCAGACGGTTGCCACGCAAACACGTCGACGTTCGCCCGCAGGAAAGCAATGAGTGTGCTTTCCTATTTAGGGTCGAGAGTGGCACTGATGGTGAAGGTACCACCAGTGCCATCCTCCTTGGCGGACACCTTCTTGGTCTCTGGTGGAGCTGCCATTGTCTTCTTACACTTGCCGGTGGGGCTCGATGGTGCATCCTCAACGGTAGCGCAGCACTCCGAAGAGGTGCGCTTGTCGGAGTGGGCATCAGAACTCTTGCCGAACTTGGTCTTCTTCTTCGCCTCGGGAGCTTCAGCGACAAGTGACTTGTGATCTGTTGCAGCTGCTACTTCCCGGTAGATCTTGTCGGCGCAGATAAGAGCATCCTTCTTGTCGCCAGGGATAGAGATGACACTTATCGGGCCTGGCATCTTCAGCACGTTGTATGCATAGTGAGAGGCTGCCATGAATTTGGCGAGTGCTGGACGGCCGAGTATTCCATTGTAAGGCAATGGAAAATCAGCAACATCAAAAGTAACCCTCTCAATCCTGAAGTTCAACTCGCTGCCAAATGTTACGGGCAACGTGATCTTTCCCTTCGGCTTGCTCCTTCCCGGGTTGATTCCTTGGAATGTGCCGGTCTCTTCGAGTTCGCCATCAGGGATCTGGAGTTTCTGGAGTACCGCGGAGGAGATCAAGTTCAAGCCGGCCCCGCTGTCAACTAGCATCTTAGTGACCTTGAGGTTGCGGATAGTTGGTGAAACCAACATCGGCAAGCACCCGACCGCAGTTATGCGATCAAGGTGATCCTCAATATCAAAGATGATAGGCGTGCTGGACCATTTCAGAGGCTTGCGTGACTCGATGGGTGGTTCTGCCACATTGACTTCCCGCACCCACTGCTTGAGTTGGCGGTGTGAAGTATGCAGAGAAGCACCGCCGTCAATGCACAGGACCTCTGTGGCTTTCTGGAACTCCTGCTCATCGGTCTCGTCATCATCCATATCTTCATCGTCGTCGTCATCTTCATCCTTGTCGCGGCCGCGGGGAGGTCTGTCTCCTTGCCGCTGCTTGGCCTTGCCGCGGCGTCCTCCTCGGCCGGGACGTTTCTTGCTGGCTCCTCCAGCACCCTCCTGGGCTTTCTCCTTGTCGCGTCGCTCGTATTCAGCCTTTTGCTGCTCGACAAGCTGTTCGACCTTCTTGCAGCTCTGGAGGTCATGGCCCTTGGTGCGGTGGATCTTGCAGTACTGCTTGTTGGTGCCGTCCTGCTTGTCGGCGACCGCCACAGCCTCCTCGCCGAAGCTACCAGCTTTGGCTTTCCTGGCGCCACCTCCGTTGCCGGACTTCTCAACGACTAGCACCTCCTTGCCTTTCTTCTTCCTGTTGCTCCACCGTCGGTTTTTCCTTGCCGGGGCAGTCTCCTCACTATCAGATCCTCCTGCTCACGTATTCTCTCCGGGGAGTTTCCTCCCTTCCTCAGCACGTGCACACTTGTCGGCCAGGGCATATAGCTCACTGACATCTCTGATCTTGCACATCGCCATCTCCTCTCGCATCCTACGGTTTCGCACGTTCTGATGGAACACGCTGATTACCGCGGCAGGGTGGACATCTGGGATGTTGTGCTGTACACCGCTGAACCTCTGAATGTACTTGCGCAGGGGCTCTCCTTCCTTCTGGGCGAGCAGATGAAGATCGCTCTCTTGGCCATGAGGCTTGTGGCCGCCTGTAAATGCGCCGACAAACTGATGGCATAGGTCTGCCCAGGAGGATATGGAGTTGTCCGGCAAGTGCATGAGCCAGGATCTGACATTGGGATTGAGCACCAGCGGGAAGTAGTTGGCAAGGATCTTGTCGTCCCGTCCCCCGGCAGCTTGCACCGCGATGGTGTAGATGTTGAGGAACTCCGACGGATGCGACTTGCCGTCGTATTTCTCTGGCACGTCTGGTTTGAAATTCTTCGTGCTGGGCCACTGGACTTGCCGCAGCTCACGAGTGAACGCAGGGCAACCTACCGCGTACGGCAAGTCGCCTGGTTCCCCCGGCGCATGCACGTCGATAGAGGGCCCAGCGCGCTGGTCTGATTGACGTCGCGCTTCTCTTCGGCGCTCGATGCGAGTACGAGCGTCTTCTTGCTGTCGTTCGTGAAGAACTTGGCGCTGATCGCGACGAGCTCGTGGATCCAATGATGCGGTGGAGTCGCTGTCGAGGTGGATCCAACGAGTCGGCGATCTTGGCCTTTGGGGTGGAGAGTGCATGGTGGTTGCACCCCCACCAGTTTCGTCGCCACCGCCTCGCGCCTGGCGGTCCTGCCGCGGCAGCGATGCACTCGGCTGCCGCGGAGTGTCGCCGTTGGCGAAGCCGATGAGACTCTGAATGGTGGCCCTCCATTGATCGATCTTGTCTTCCGCTGGAGGATAATCCAGGAGCAGTTGAGCTCGCGCCAAAGCTTTTGCTGGAGTGGTGGCTGGCAGTGGCGAACGGTGTGAGGAGCGGGATATGCTCGGACTTCTAACTATGTTAGAAGGAGCAGTATCCCGTCCAGGCGACCGTGCCTCTCTCGTGCCAGCACATTGGCGTGCATGTTGGTCTTGAGCGCCCCGAGATCCACCAGCTCGATCTTGGTCCAACAAACGTATGGTACTGCGAATACCATGACGCTGTCGGTCCTGCGCCTCCTGAGATGGGCGCGGTACGTGTACGGACGCCGAGGTCTGCGCGGCCTTGTCCTTGGACCTGGCAGCACCATGAGCTCCCTCGTTGATGTCCGTTCTTCCGCCGGCGTCTTCTCCACCACCCGATTGCTCCGGTGATGGTGGGATTGACGTGGACGGAACAGCTGCCACCGAAGTCTTCTTCTTCGGTGGCATGTCGATGAAGAAGATGAAGATCTAGCTCGTGTGAATCGCCAGATCAGGTTCACACAACCTCGACGCCCCCTACCTAGCGCGCCAAAGATGTCGGGGAAACTGATCCACGAACACCTATGGGGCTGGCGGACCGAGCCCCTTTCGGTTCGGCGGGGGGCGGAGATCGCACAAAGAGCAGATCGAGGCGAAACACACGAGCAGTTTACCCAGCTTTGGAGCTCTCCGGAGAGATAATACTCCTACTGCTGCTTGTCTGATTGTATTGAGTTCTTGCTCAGGAGCGCTGAGTGCTACAGTATACTCGAGATGCTAACGAGACCGAGCATGAGTGTTTTCTGGTTTCCAACCCCCCTCTACGTTGTGCATGGGCCTCCTTTTATACGCACAAGGGGTCACCGACAGGTGGCAACGTAGACAAGGGTAAAAATGGAAAAGGAGGGGTGGTTGGTACAACTACCTGTATAGTGTATCCTACCTAACCCTGACGGCAGAAGGACAAAGGCATTGAATGCCCGTCTGCGTCGCTCAAATAGTGCAAAAAGGACCGTCAGGGACGCCAACGCTTGCCACGATGGCGATCTTGTCAGCGTCGCTTGCCACCTCGCACCGCTGGCTGCACAGCCTCCTGCCACGCGCGCCTGGAAAGACCCCAAGGTGACACGTTGGTGGATGTGCTGGAGCGTGGGTACAGGGTGGTAGCCTGCCGCGGCAAGCGCCTTGCCGCGGCCGTTGTCTTGTCGCGTCCGGAAGCTTGTCGCCCACCGGGCCTTGTCGGGACGCGCGGTGCGTCGCGGCAAGTTCCTTGAAACGCCTTGGTTGGCCTTCCTGGCAAGCTCCTCTTGCCGGGGCCTTGTCTCCTTGGCTTAAATACTTTGTTCTTGAATGGCTCCAAAGGAACCACGGAGGACCTTGGCGGTCACCCGGCAAGCCTTGCCGCGGGGCGCTGCAACTGCCCGTGCACAAGTTCGGGATACTAGGGTACCCCTACTCTAGTACACCGACACCCGGCGGTGTTCCGGTGCCACTGGAAGCAAGGGGGAGAGAGGCCCCCTTCTTCTTCTTCTTCTTCCTTGACCTCCTCCCTAGATGGGAGAAGGGTTTCCCCTCTGGTCCTTGGCTCTCCTGGCTTGGGAGGGGCGAGAGCCCCTCCGAGATTGGATCTATCACTCTGTTTCTGTGTTCTCTGATTCTACCCCTTCACTGTTTCCTTTATATCTGGAGATCCGTAACTCTGATTGGGGTGAATCTTTCGCCCAGATTTTTCTCATGAAATCATCTTTCTTGCAGAAAAAGAAGGGCATCAACCGCCTTACAGGTGGCCCACGAGAGCCTAGGGCGCGCCTGCCTCCCTGGGGCACGCCCCCTATCTCGTGGCCACCTCGGACACCGTTTCATGTTGATTCTTCCTCCGGAAAATCCAAAATATTCCAAAATAATTCTCCGTCCGTTTTTATCCTGTTTGGACTCCATTTGATATTGGTTTTCTGCGAAACATAAAACATGCAACAGACAAGAACTGGCACTCGGCACTAGATCAATATGTTAGTCCCAAAAATAGTATAAAAAGTTGCCAAAAGTATATGAAAGTTGAAGAATATTGGCATGGAACAATCAAAAATTATAGATACGACGGAGACGTGTCACGCACCAAACCAAAATAACTATTTGGAACTGGCTCAGTCGGCCACAGCCGGACTATGGCGTTCTTCATGGCAGATCCGGACATCTTGTGGAGCTCGGCCCATTGGGCCATCTGTTCATTCAGCAGCGGACGCTTTGGCATGTTGAATTATGACCAGAATAGCTTTTCCGTCGCATGTCCTTCTTGTGCATGGAAAAACTGAGTTGCATCAGCATCACTTTTCGGCAAGTCCAAAAATGCGTCTGGAGAACCCCACATTTTATTAAGCAGGGCATACTTCGGATCGCCAAACTTAGTTTGTAACAAGAAGGGCTTACCAGCCGCGATCTCCCTAGCTTGACAGATCTCCTCCTGAGCTGCTCTAGACTCAGACCTGGCTTCCCTCGCCTCTTGTAAGGCCTTGTCAAGATCAGCCGCTTTGGCTTAGTTATCTTTCTCAAGAAATTGGCATTGGCTAGCGGCATCCTTTAGCTCAAGCGCCATAGTAGAAATTCTCTCCTCACACTGGCGCCGAGCAGCCTGCTCGGCCTTTAACTTAGTGGCTGCCTTTTCGGCAGCCACATTACCCATCCTGGCCTACTCCTTGGCTCGGGCAAGCTCGGCTTGAAGGGTCTCAACTGCGGTGGCACTATCTGCAGTTATGCATATTTTAGTATACAATTTCTCAGCGTCATGCTCATATCGTAATGATTGCATATACTAAGTGCCTCAAGGACATACCTTGTGCCTCGTCGAGCCATCAGTTCATAAGTGTGATGTCATCATCCGCCACATCAACTTTCTACTTCAGATGTTCAATCTCTGTCGCTCGGGCAGTCGCCACGGATGTAAAAGCCTGTGTTTCAATTAGTCAGATCATTTCATGGGCATCTATTTCTTGATCCTCTGATCGCCTCCCTTTGGACGTCGACCAGAGTCTTAGGGGCTACTATCTATACACAGGCGCATTTTGTGTTTATAACACAACTAAAAATATTACATTACGTACCTCGAAACCTATTAGTAGGCTCGTAAAGGCTTCATTCAATCCGCTTTTCACGGACCGTACTCTCTCAACCACCGTACCCATCAAGGTACGATGTTCCCCTGAGACGGACGCATGTTACAATATGTCCATCAATGTATCCGGCGCCTCTGGATCCGGAACAGGTTGCATCATCCCTCGGAACTTTGATAGTCTGGGACTTCTGTTGTTTGCCCCCGTGAGGGCCGTACACCCCGGATCCCGAGCGGCCAGAGTGTCACCTTCGGGCCCGGTCTTCACTGTCCCGCGCACTGCTCGTTGATCGGGAGAGATCCTCCAGGATGACACCTCGACATCGTCCACCTTCTCAGGCGGGGAGATCTATGGAGGCGTCTCGCTCTCCATCATCTCCGAAAGAAGATCCCCCGAAGAGGAGGATTGTTGAGGAAAGCGGCGTGCCGGACTGTAAACATACATTTTCAATGTTAGCCTTACAAGCCAGGAAAATAAATAGGGTATGTTTAAAGAACCCCTGTTCACTTACGATTTAGCTAAGGGCCTATCTTTATGGAAAGATTGCGTGTCAATGTTGCCTCCCGGACCAGAACCCCTTGACTGGGATATCTTCTCCCGCTTAGAAGCCTCTCTCTTCAAGTCTTCGGAGGCGGTCCTTTTCTTCCCATGTAGAGGAGGGAGGTTAGTTTGCCCTTCTTTTCTGCCTTCGGAGGTGGAAGTTCCAATCTCCCCAGACAAAGGGCCTAGCGAGCCTTTAGAATGAAGGCCGCCTTGGGCCTCCTTGCTCTCCTCTTCGTCTTCCCTCACCGGCACTTGGTAGGGCATCGGAGCCAGCATCCTTGTCAACACCAGATCGGTTGAGTCTTCGGGAAGAGGTGCCAAACACCTAATCTTCTCCGCCTTCTTTATCCAGCCCTGGCCGAGTACTATTTTCTCAGTATGTTGTCATGGGGAATTTGATTAAACAGTGTTTGGAAGTTGAGTACTTACCGATGTATCCGGATGGTTGCAGTCAAGGCCGATTTCCTCTGTAGTACCCGGCCACTGTTTTCGTGTCCCAAAGAATGATTTCCACATTCCTCTGAGCGTCGTGCCAGAGAGGTGTTGAAGGGTTCGTGGTCCTTCCGGATTAAACTCCCACATGCGGAGAGGCTGTCGCTAGCACAGTAGGACTCGCCGGACTAACATTACTTGGATTACGTTGATGAGACCGGTGTCCTTCTCAATAAGGCTCCGAATGCGGCTTTGTAGAGTCTTCACTTCAACGATGGATCCCCAGTCTAGCCCCTTATTAATCCATGACGCAAGCTGTAACGGAGGGCCAGATCGGAACATAGGAGTAGCTACCCACCTAGTACCACGGGGTTCGGTGATGTAGAACCACTCCCGCTACCACAGGTCGGAAGTTCCCGTGAAGGAGCCCTTTGGCCAAGTAGTATTGGCGAGCTTGCTCGCCACAGCACCGCTGCACTCCACATGTTTCCCATTAATTACCTTCGGCTTCACATTAAAGGTCTTGAGCCACAAGCCGAAGTGTGGGGGAATACGGAGGAAGGCTTCGCATACGATAATGAACAACGAGATATGAAGGAAAGAATCCGGGGCTAGATCATGAAAATCTAATCCGTAATAGAACATGAGCCCTCAGACGAAGGGATGAACAGCAAATCCTAGCCCTCGGAGGAAGTGGGTGATGAATACAACTATTGACACCAGATTTTGGCATGGTCAAAAACATAATTAAGAAGGTCTCAAATGGAAAAATGATCAAAGCGAGAAAGTTCCGTATCGTCAAAAGGAGAAATTTTGATATTTGGGCCATAGCCATCCGATCTCATCTCTAAGGCCGAAGTTGTATTCGAAGTATTGAGATTTTGTGTTCAGAAAAGTATTCGGCTGATTATGCCTCCAAGATGGCCTCTGATGGAAAAAGATACAACTGCAAAGTTCTTCGTCTCGTCGAAATGGACGATTCTGATATAAAGATTGTCCCCATCCGAGGTCGTATGCAAAAGTTATAGGCAAAACCGTGCGCTGCACCAATGTTGGCCGGATCATCCGGGCCAGGGTCCGGATCATCTGGGTAATTGAAGCACTAAGATTCCAGAAGATTGACGCTGAAGCCGGATGATCTGGGTCAACTCCCGGATGATCCGGGTAAAGGCCGGACGGTCCGGGCAATCGTCCGGACGTCCGGACAAGTTTTTCTGATGCAGATGTTAGAAAACAGCCCGAAACTCCCTCAAGATGACCTCATATCAAAAAGTGTTCAACAGCAAAGTTGTGCATCTCGTCGAGGCGGTTGATTTTCATATAACAATCATCTTAATCCAAGTTCGTATGCAAAAGTTACAGCCCGATTAGTGGACTGCTGTCAGAAATCTGGGCTTGGCCGGATCATCCGGGCCTAGAGCCGGACATCCGGGCCGGAGGTCGTGAGAAGTCCGAATTTGGTTAGATTTTGATGATTTGGACGGAAAGGCAAGTCCTTTTCTTGTACGGGAAGTCCATCCGCCTCTTATATAGACAAGAGGTGACGGCCGATTGAACAACACACAATCGACAAAACAAATCTATCATCTTTTATCTTTACTTTTACCTTCTCCCTTGTTCTTCTTCTTCCTTGTTCTTTGTTCGTTCTTCTTCATTGCAGGGCGGCGAATCTCGAGGCCCTAGGGGCGGTCAGGCCGACCTAGGGCAGCCCATAGCCGCCGCGCGCCCTGACGGGGTCCCTCCCGGGCGCGTGGGGTTTCGGGTCATCAAAAGCGCCCGCCGGATTGTCTTGCGTACTGCGCTTCCGGCGGGTCTCCTTCGACGTGAGCTGCGGTGCATCGCCCTCGGTGTTGGAGGTACACGGTGACGTGTTCATGTGTGAACACACTTTTTGGCGACTCCGCTGGGGACGAAGCTTTGAACGGTCTCTAGCCCGTTCTTGCTACGAAGAGATCGTCATCTAGGGTTTGCAATCTACAAAGGTAATATGAATACCCAATTCACATATGTAGATGCAAATAATGCATATGTTGTTGCTAGATCATCTAATGAGCATAATGTATCGGCTAGCCCTAGCTTTATCAATCATGCATCTAATTATGTGCAAGGGCCGGTGCAACAAAATCTCCATGATTCTACTTCATATAATTTTAGCAACATGGAACATATGTATCCCAACTCTCATGCATCGGCAACCCCACAAATTTATATGCCGATGAATAACATGATGAGTTCGGTTAATCAAGTTGAGACACCCTATGTAGGAACTTCCAATAGTATGCAACAAAGTATTTCAACTTTTTATTCATCAGCAAATAACTTACAGTATGTTAATTTAAATGTGCCGGTGGATAGGGGAATTGGCCGTGTTACTACTAGTTATTCGGCCAATTACCCTCAAACATCGTATGCTACACCTCATGCTACGAATTTTTCGGCACCATATGCAATTGTAGATATTCGTGATTCGGCTCCACACCTTCATGCTCATGGCCGAATAAGTGAGAATTCTACCAGAGTGCATGTGTCTTTACCTAGTAACGTAGCATATCATGTTGCCCCTGCACAATTACAAAATTTCGGCAACACACCATTGCCGAAAGCGTCTCAAAGTATCGGGGGGCAACCCGATGAAGATTGGGCTGAAATTGGTCGAAAAAAGCTTAAAGATAGACTAGCTGCAATGTTTGCTGAATTTAGACAAGAACAAGCAACCTTGCGAATCAAAGAAAGAAAGAGTGATGATTTGGATAACAAAGTTAATTCGGTTATTAAAAAAGTCGAATCAAATAGTATGTGTACCGAATCTATCAAAGAAAAAGAGGATGCCAAGGCATTAGAGAGTCATTCAAAAGTGGAACAAAGTATTATTCAAGTGATACAACCATCATGCTCTCCCAACGTAATTGAAGAGGTATGTCTAGCAAGTGGCTTGCCTATCTTCCGATTTGGTCGCAACTTTATTGTCGATGCTTCTATAAGAAAAATTCTCATAAGTAATTTTGAAAGACCAATGAAGAAGCGTGATTTACTTGTTAGCAACAAAATTGTTATAGACTATATCGGTCAACCCATTGCACCATTTATAAAGACCGATAATGACTTATTGTTGTGGCCAGAGCTTTCCCCGTTGCTTTATCTAAAGTTCATATCTAGTTGGGTAGCTTTGCTTATTTCTTACTTGGCTTGCACTTTGTCTCAATTGAGACATGTGTGTTCTAAATATTTTCGTATCGGAAGTTTAAAGCCAAGGTTACTTTCTTTTGAGAAATCCGATGCTAATATAATATCTTATCCAAAGACACCGGAGATAGAGTGGAAAACACAATGTATAGCTGAATGGGAAGATTCCAAATCTGAACCATTCGTTTGCTTATCTTCAAAGCCGTTCACACAGCAAGATCGGCTAGAAAGCAAGAAATTTACCTTCAATTCAAGCATGTGTGACCAAATATTTGATTTATTGCTGAAAAATAATTACATAAGAATTCTTGATCACCATGTCAAGCCATCAATTCAAGGACGAATGTATTGTAGGTTGCATCATTCGTTCAAACATAATTTTGAGGATTGCAATATGTTTCGTCAAATAGTTAAATCGGCCATTGATAAAGGACGATTGAAATTTGTTGAGACACCAAGAGATGACCAGTCTATTCTGATTGGTCTCGATGGCAGAAAGTTTTTGCATCGGCTGCTTCAAGCCGATCCATTTAAAGGGGAGGTAAAGACTGCAGGTGATGGGGTCAAGCTATCAAGTAAAAAAGTTGTTGAAGAGCATAATTTTGAGGGCGAGAATTCCATCGAAGCTACAATAAAGACGCCAAGGACTGGGGGGGCAACAAGCAAATCCAATGATTGGTGCAAGCACAACCAAACGAAACAAAGGCCGAAATAAGCGCAAGTGTAAGAGATTAAAAATCACCTTTGCTGAACTATTGGATAAATATCAAAAGAAGAGTGAAGAGAAGAATACTTATCGGCCAAATCATGCAAAGAAACCAAGATCACCCCCAAGGCGCAAATATGAGGATCGGTATTGGCAAAGTGCAAATTTTAATGCAACATATTCATATCCTTATTTTGGGCCACCGCCATTGCCGTGGATGCCTCCCTATGCTCATATAGATCCATATCCATCATGGGACAGGTATGATACGAGGGCACACTCTCCATCTTATTTTAGACCATCTAACCAATATTATGCAGCTCCGAGAAGATCAGCATTTGAACAATCACATGCTAAAGACCGTTTCGATCATAAGGAGTCGGTTCAGTGCTCAAGGAATAGAAAGGAGGTGGTCAAGCAAGTTTACCGCGTTCAAAGAGATGGTCGTAAGAGTGCTACGTCAGATTTGATCTCAAAAGAAAAAGAGCCAACTAAAATGTTGACATTGGCTACTAAAGGCAATGAGATGAAGCAATCAATTGTTGAGAGTCAATCAAGTGCCAAATCTGAAGGGAGGAAGTTGAGAGTGCCCAAGATAAAACAAGAATTGCCATTACTTCAAAGAAAAATCGCAGCTGGGGTGCCCACTCGGCTTACCGTATTGGCAAAAGAAGAAAGTACAAAAGCTTAGTGCACAAGAACTTGAAAGGATGAACATGGCATGGGTTCCTAAAGGAAATACTAAAAACAAGAATAATATGCAAGATTCCATTGCAATAAGTGCGACAAAGGTGAAGAAAGAGAAGAGTGCAAGCTTCGAACAACCAAGTCGAGGGTTTGCACATCAGAATCTTCGGTTCAAACAACATCCATATTCTTCAACTATGTGATTAATGCATATGCCATGGAATTCATCCTCAGGTATGACTGGTTACCCTCCGTGGACTTATTTTGACCCATGGATGCAATATAATTTCTTACATCATGAAAGGGTATTACCAAATCATTATATGTTCGATTAGCTTCATTTTTGTTGCTAATCTAAATGGTCGATATATACTTATCGTCCAAAGCACATATAAAACGGCCGATGGAGTGTTGACATCGTGCTTAGAACAAACTTCGTGCAAGTTATTTTTCGGCACACAAGTTTTGCCGAAAAACAGGGGGGCATGTGTTGACACCAGATTTTGGCATGGTCAAAAACATAATTAAGAAGGTCTCAAATAGAAAATTGATCAAAGCGAGAAAGTTCCGTATCATCAAAAGGAGAAATTTTGATATTTGGGCCATAGCCATCCGATCTCATCTCTAAGGCCGAAGTTGTATTCGAAGTATTGAGATTCTGTGTTCAGAACAGTATTCAGCTGATTACGCCCCCAAGATGGCCTCTAATGGAAAAAGTTACAACTTCAATGTTCTTCGTCTTGTCGAAACGGACGATTCTGATATAAAGATTGTCCCCATCCGAGGTGGTATGCAAAAGTTATAGGAAAAATCGTGCGCTGCACCAATGTTGGCCGGATCATCCGGGCCGGGGTCCGGATCATCCGGGCCGGGGTCCGGATCATCCGGGCCGGGGTCCGGATCATCCGGGTAATTGAAGCACTAAGATTCTAGAAGGTTGGCGCTGAAGCCGAATGATCTGGGTCAACTCCCGGATGATCCGCGTAAAGGCCGGACAGTCCGGGCAATCGTCCGGACGTCCGGACAAGTTTTTCTGCTGCAGATGTTATAAAACAACCCGAAACTCCCTCAAGATGACCTCAGATCAAAAAGTATTCAACATAAAAGTTGTGCGTCTCGTCGAGCCGGTTGATTTTCATATAACAATCATCTTAATCCGAGTTCGTATGCAAAAGTTACAGCCCGATTAGTGGACTGCTGTCAGAAATCTGGGCTTGGCCGGATCATCCGGGCCTAGAGCCGGACATCCGGGCCAGAGGTCGTGAGAAGTCCGAATTTGGTTAGATTTTGATGATTTGGACGGCAAGGCAAGTCCTTTTCTTGTAGGGGAAGTCCATCCGCCTCTTATATAGACAAGAGGTGACGGCCGATTGAACAACACACAATCGACAAAACAAATCTATCATCTTTTATCTTTACTTTTACCTTCTCCCTTGTTTTTCTTCTTCCTCGTTCTTCGTTCGTTCTTCTTCATTGCAGGGCGGCGAACCTCGAGGCCCTAGGGGCAGTCAGGCCGACCTAGGGCAGCCATAGCCGCCGCGCGCCCTGACGGGGTCCCTCCCGGGCGCGTGGGGTTTCGGGTCATCAAAAGCGCCCGCCGGATTGTCTTGCGTACCGCGCTTCCGGCAGGTCTCCTTCGACGTGAGCTACGGTGCATCGCCCTCGGTGTTGGAGGTACACGGTGACGTGTTCATGTGCGAACAACAATCCTCTCATTAGATCTGGGAGTGGGAATAACCTGCCCTTGAGCAGGAAGCCTGTGGAGGATTTCCGCAGTCAGGTATCTTGCCTCTCGGAGCTTCACAGTATCCTCCTCTGTGACAGAGGAAGCCACCCACCGGCCTTGACGGCTGGGGCCGGACATGATCAGGAAGCATGAAGCGATTAGATTGTGCTTTGGGTGCTAGAACTCGAGGTGGGAAAGGTTGAAAGGACTTGGCGTAAAGGAAGAAGGAAGGGTCTCCGCTCCTTTATAAGGGCAATGAATATCAAACGTCCCTCCTAGGCCTTAAAACATGCCTATTCCCAATGAATCATGCCAACGGAATAGTTGGGTTACCAACACCCGTATTGATGAGAATCTCGTAATAAGAGGACACGATCTCTGCTTTGACAAGACGTGCCAATGAAACCGCACCTCGAAATATGGAGCAGCAGGCTAAAAAACGGTTCGAATAATGGTCGGGCAGTGACGTGATGTCACGTTACAAAAAGTTGTCATCGGATTGGACTCGTGAAATATTATACTCTCTATGGTTGTGTGTGGAACTTGTTTTGCAGAACCGGACACGATTCTTGTGTTCGAGGTCTACTTTGAAGTATTCGGAGAAGGAACCCGCCTTGCAATGTCGAAGACAATCTGCGCGCCGGACTCATCGTCATTGAAGTCTGGTTCAGAGGCTACTGAGGGAGTCCTGGATTAAGGGGTCCTCGGACAGCCGAACTATATACTTGGGCCGGACTGTTGGGCTATGAAGATACAAGACAGAAGACTTCTTCCCATGTCCAGATGGGACTCTCCTTTGCGTGAAAAGCAAGCTTGGCGATTCGGATATGTAGATTCCTTTCTCTGTAATCGACTTTGTACAACCCTAGCCCCCTCCGGTGTCTATATAAATTGGAGGGTTTAATATATAGGGCACAATCATAATCCCATAGGCTAGACTTCTAGGGTTTATCCATTGCGATCTCGTGGTAGATCAACTCTTATAATACTCATATTCATCAAGATCAATCAAGAAATAAGTAGGGTATTACCTTCATAGAGAGGGCCTGAACCTGGGTAAACATCATGTCCCCCGTCTCCTGTTACCATCGACCTTAGACGCACAGTTCGGGACCCCCTACCCGAGATCCGCCGGTTTTGCAAAGAGATTTCAGTGGGTGTCAACTTATTCAAATAAGTCTACAATATATTGAGAAAGGCATAACACTAACACCGGCTCCAAAATCACATAAAGCAGTTTTAACATAGTTTCTTTTAATGGAGCATGGTATAGTTGGTATTCCTGGAGCTCCTAGTTTCTTTGGTATTCCACTATTAAATGTATAATTAGCAAGCATGGTGGAAATCTCAGCTTCCGGTATCTTCCTTTTATTTGCAAAATTTTATTTCATATATTTAGCATAAGGAAACATTTTCAGAATATCAGTCAAACGCATACGCAAAAAGACAGGTCTGAGCATTTCAACAAAGCGCTCAAAGTCTTCAACATCCTTTTTCTTGGATGGTTTAGGGGGGGAAGGGCATGGGTTTCTGAACCCATGGCTCTCTTTCTTTGCCGTGTTTCCTAGCAATGAAGTCACTCTTATCATATCTTTTATTCTTGGGTTATGGGTTATCAAGATCAACAGCAGGTTCTATCTCCACATCATTATCATTACTAGGTTGAGCATCAGCATGAACATCATCATTATCATTGTTACTAGGTTCATGCTCATTACTAGATTGTGTCTCAGCATCAGAGATAGAAATATCATTTGGATTCTCAGGTGTGTCTATATCAGGTTCACTAGAAGCATGCAAGGTCCTATCCTCTTTATTTTTCTTTCTAGAAGGCCTAGGTGCCTAAGTGTTAATTCATTGGGAGTCTTGCTCAACTCTCTTGGGGTGGCCTCCGGGATATAAAGGTTCCTGAGTCATTTTACCACCTCTAGTCACAACTCTAATAGCATTATCACTCATCTTATTATTCATCTCATTAATCAAATCATTTTGTGCCTTAAGAACTTGTTCTACTTGAGTTTTTACCATGGAAGCATGTTTACTAACAACCTTGAGATCATTAACAGTTCTACACATATAGTCACTCAAGTGTTCAAGCATATAAGCATTTCTTTTCAATTTTCTACTAACATATGCATTATACTTCTCTTGTTTAACAATAAAGTTATCAAATTCATCCAAGCATTGACTAGCAGACTTATTATGAGGAATTTCACCTCCATCAAATCTATAGAGAGAATTTATCTCTACTACCTGTGTCAAGGTATCAAGACCATGTATTCTTCAATAGGTGGTAAATTATTAACATCTTTGGCCTTAATACCTTTTTATTTTATAGATTTCTTTGCTTCTTGCATATCTTCAGGATTGAGAAATAAAATGCCCCTCTTCTTTGGAGTTGGTTTAGGTGGTGGTTCAGGAAGAGTCCAATCATTATCATTACTCAATATATTATTCAACAGTACTTTAGCTTATTCAACAGTTCGTTCCCTAAAAACACAACCAACACAACTATCTAGGTGGTCCCTAGAAGCATCGGTTAGTCCATTATAAAAATATCAAGTATTTCATCTTTATTGAGAGGATGATCAGGCAAAGCAATAACTAATTGGAGAAGCCTTCCCCAAGCTTGTGGGAGACTCTCTTCTTCAATTTGCACAAAGTTAAATATTTCCTGTAAAGCAGCTTGATTCTTATGAGCGGGAAAATATTTTTCAGAGAAGTAATATATCATATACTGGGGACTACACACACAACCAGGAGCAAGAGAATTAAACCATATCTTAGCATCACTCTTTAACGAGAAAGGAAACAACTTAAGAATATACTAGTAGCAAATTTTTTCCTCATGAGCAAATAGGGTGGCTATATTGTCGAGTTTAGTAAGATGTGCCACAACAGTTCCAGATTCATTCATTCATAACCATGTAAAGGATCAGATTCAACCAAAGTAATTAACTCAGATCGACAGCAAATTCATAGTCCTTATCAGTAACAAAGATAGGCGAAGTAGCAAATTTAGGATCATATTGCATTCTAGCATTCAAAGATTTTTCTTTCAACTTGATTAGTAATTTCTTAAGATCCTCTCTATCTTTACAAGCAAGAAAGTCCCTAGCTACCTCTTCATCCATAACGTAACCTTCATGTATATCAGGCAATTCATATCTAGGAGTGCTACGTCTAATGGGTGTTTCAAAGTTTTCAGTTACAATAATTTCATCAGTTTCAGAAATATCATCAGTTTCAGCATTCTCGATATCTTTAGCTCTAGCAAGTTGTTCATCAAGATATTCACCTAGTGGCACATTATTATCAAGCAAAGTAGTAGTATCATCATAAGCATCATGCATAGCAGAAGTAGCATCATCAAATACTTGTGATATATCAGATTAATAGCACGTGTAGGTGTCGCAAGTTACTCAAAACATAAGGTGAATCAAGTGCAGAGCTAGATGGCAGTTCCTTATCTCCCCTCATCCTAGAGGGAAAAATCTTGGTTTTGGTATGTTTCAGATTCTTCATAGTGATCAACAGATATAAATCCCAAGTGACTCAGCAAATAGAGCTATGCTCCCCGGCAATGACGCCAGAAAAAAGGTCTTGATAACCCACAAGTATAGGGGATTGCAACAGTTTTTGAGGGTAGAGTATTCAACCCAAATTTATTGATTCAACACAAGGGGAGCCAAAGAATATTCACAAGTATTAGCAGTTGGGTTGTTAATTCAACCACACCAGAAAGACTTAATATTTGTAGCAAAGTATTTAGTAGCAAAGTAGTATGGAGGTAACGGTAACGGTGGCAAAAGTAACAGTAGCAGCTTTGTAGTGATTGTAACAGTAGCAACGGTAAAGTAACTTAGAAAAATCAATATGTGAAAAGCTCGTAGCCATTGGATCGGTAATGATAATTGTGTTGGATAATATTCATCATGTAGTAGTTATAACCTAGGGTGACACAGAACTAGCCCAATTCATCAATATAATGTAGGCATATATTCCATATATAGTCATATGTGCTTATGGAAAAGAAATTGCATGCCATCTTTTGTCCTACCCTCCCATAGCAGTGGGGTCCTAATGGAAACTACGGTATATTAAGGCCTCCTTTTAATAGAGAACCGGACCAACGCATTAGCACTTAGTGAATACATGAACTCCTCAAACTACGGTAATCACCGGAAAGAATCCCAATTATTGTCGCCTCGGGGTATGCAGATCATAACTCATAATAGGTGTCTACGACTTGCAATATAGGATCAAGAACACAAATATATTCATGAATACATAATAGCTTCAGATCTGAAATCATGGCACTCGGGCCCTAGTGACAAGCATTAAGCATAGCAAAGTCATCGCAACATCAATCTTAGAACATAGTGGATACTAGGGATCAAACCCTAACAAAACTAACTCGATTACATGATCAATCTCATCCAACCCATCACCGTCCAGCAAGCCTACGATGGAATTACTCACTCACGGCGGTGAGCATCATGAAATTGGTGATGGAGGAAGGTTGATGATGACGATGACGACGGATCCCCCTCTCCGGAGCCCCGAACAGACTCCAGATCGGCCCTCCCGATGAAGAATAGGAGACGGTGGCGGCTTCGTATCGTAAAACGCGATGAATCCTTCTCTCTTATTTTTTTTCTCCCCGAATAGGTACTTATAGAGTTGGAGTTAGGGTCGGAGTAGGTCCAGGGGGCCCACAAGCCTGCAGGGCGCGCCCCCAGGGCTTCTGGCCTCTGGGTGGCCCCCCCCTCTGGTTACTTCTTGTGCCTGTATTTTTTATATATTCCACAAAAATTCTCCATAAATTTTTAGGTCAATCTGAGAACTTTGATTTCTGCACAAAAATAACACCATGTCAATTCTGCTGAAAACAGCGTCAGTCCGGGTTAGTTCCATTCAAATCATGTAAATTAGAGTCCAAAACAATGGCAAAATAGTTTGGAAAATTACATACGATGGATACGTATCACCTTGCTGCCCCTTCTGTCACTGGGAGAGGACATCGCAAGATCGGACCCATCACAAAGCACCTCGTCCCATGGCAAGAAAAATAGATTTAGTTGGCCTAACTAAACCAAAGATTCGAAGAAGATATACAAGGCTATAAATAATCATGCATATAAGAGATCAAAGAAAACTCATATAATATTCATGGATATAGATCTGATCATAAACTCAAAGTTCATCGGATCCCAACAAACACACCGCAAAAAGAGTTACAAAAAATAAATCTCCAAGAGACCATTGTATTGAGAATCAAAGGGAGAGAGGAAGCCATCTAGCTACTACCTACGGACCCTTAGGTCTATGGTGGACTAGTCACGTATCATCAAAGAGGCACTAATGAGGATGACGAACCCCTCCGCGATGGTGTTAGATTGGATCTCATGGTTCTGGAACTTGCGGCAGATGGAATTGTGTTTCATCTACTCCCCAAGGGTTTCTGAAATATTTGGGAATTTATAGGGCGAAGAGGCGGTGTAGGAGACACCCATGGGCCCCACACCCCACCAGGGCGTGCCCTGGTGTCTTGTGGTCCCCACGGGCCTCCCCTCTGGTCCTTCCTTGGCCCCCAAGTTGTCTTCGGATCCAGAAAAAATCTCCTAAAAGTTTCGTTGTGTTTGGACTCCATTTGATAGGGATATTCTGCGAAGTAAAAAACAACAACTGGCGCTGGGCACTATGTCAACAGTTTAGTCCCAAAAAATGATATAAAGTTGCTATAAAATGATTGTAAAACATCCAAGAATGATAATCTAACAACATGGAACAATAAGATACGTTGGAGATCTATCAACTCCATGGGTGTTAGATTCATTACAATGTAATCTAGATTATTGACTCTAGTACAAGTGGGAGACTACTGGAGATATGCCCTAGAGGCAATAATAAAGTGGTTATTATTATATTTCCTTAATCATGATGAAGGTTTATTATTCATGCTAGAATTGTATTGATTGTAAACTTAAATACATGTGTGAATACGTAAGCAAGTACCAAGTCCCTAGTATGCCCCTACTAGACTAGCTCGTTGATCAAAAGATAGTTAAGGTTTCCTGACCATAGACATGCATTGTCATTTGATAACAGGATCACATCATTAGGAGAATGATGTGATGGACAAGACCCATCCGTTAGCTTAGCATATGATCGTTCAGTTTATTGCTACTGCTTTCTTAAATGTCAAATACATATTCCTTCGACCATAAGATCATGCAACTCCCGGATACCGGAGGAATACCGTGTGTGCTATCAAACATCACAACATAACTGGGTGATCATAAAGATCCTCCATAGGTATCTCCCAAGGTGTCTGTTGAGTTGGCATGAATCGAGATTGGGATTTGTCACTCCGTATGACGGAGAGTTATCTCTGGGCCCTCTCTGTAATACAACATCACAAGAAGCTTGCAAGCAAAGTGACTAAGGAGTTAGTTACAAGATGATGTATTACAGAACGATTAAAGAGACTTACAGGTAACGAGATTGAACTAGGTATGAAGATACCGACGATTGAATCTCGGGCAAGTAACATACCGACGGACAAAGGGAACTACGTATTTGTCATAAAGGTTCGACCGATAAAGATCTTCGTAGAATATGTAGCTAGGAACCAATATGGGCATCCAGGGTCCGCTATTAGTTATTGACCGGAGATGCATCTCGGACATGTATACATCATTCTTGAACCCGTAGGGTCCTCATGCTTAACGTTCATTGACGATATAGTATTGTATGAGTTATGTATGTTGGTGACCGAATGTTGTTTGGAGTCCCGGATGAGATCACAGACATGACAAGGAACTTCGGAATGGTTCGGAGGTAAAGATTGATATATAGGATGATATGGTTGGGCCAAGGGGTAAGGCCCACGGGGCTTTAGGTCAGTCCAAAAGGGAGTTTTGCGGAGGTCAGGGACCAGACGCCATGGACCTTGGCATCTGGCCCTGGGTCAGACACCAAGGCCCATGGCGTCTGGGCCAGACGCCGAGGACCGTGGCATCTGGTACTGGAAACCGAGAAGGACTCTTCCTTGCGTTCCGAACCGACTTTGAGGAGGCTCTTTCTCCAAGAAATGACCCCATGGCTCAACATATAAATAGAGGAGCAGGGCTAGCCCCTGGGGACACCACAATTCACCAAGTCTTGTGTCGGCGCCCCCTCTCCCTCTTGTTCGTCCTCCGTTCTAAATCCGTTGTGCTTGGCGAAGCCCTGTGGAAATAGTTTCACCACCACCGTCACCATGCCGTCGTGCTGCCGGAACTCATCTACTACTTCGCCTATCTTGCTGGATCGAGAAGGAAAGGACGTCATCGAGATGAACGTGTGCTGAATGCGCAGGTGTCGTGCGTTTGGTACTTGATCGGCACAGATCGTGAAGGTGTACGACTATATCAACCATGTTGATATACGCTTCCGCTTAGCGATCTACAAGGGTATGTAGATACTCTCCCCCTCTCATAAATATACATCTCCATGGATAGACCTTGCGTGTGCTTAGAATTTTTTTGTTTTCCATGCAACATTCCCCAACAGTCACAGAGATGCGGGAACATGTCAACAAGAAAGAAGAACAAAACTGCTAATGAGGAGATCGATATAGTGAGCATGAGAATGGCTCAAGAGGATGCCTATATATCTTACCTCGGGTTTGGTAAAGTATCGTGAAGCAAAGGGAATATCACATGCTAACCAAAGGTTCAATCAAATATCATTCGTGCATTCATAGGAATCGATACGGATATCCACGGTTCCACTATTGGTCATTGAATGAAAGGGGTTTCGTTCATGTCTATATTTTACCGAACCTACAAGATCACAAGCTTAAGGGAATCACGATCTGTTGAGCGTTGGTGGACTGAGACTTATGATAAAGTATTCTCGGAATAGTTGCAAGAACATAAAAAATAGTTTTGAGAGAAACCGGAAGCATTTCGGGGTTACCAAAAGAGTTTCAGGGAGTATCGGGTAATACCAGGAAATGATATATATGCGGAATTTTTTACGAGAGAACTATATAAACAATAGAGAACTTAGATAATGATCTAGGAGTCCGTTGAATTTATTTAGAGTTAATGGGCTAAAGAAAATATCAATTGGCCTATTACTGCATAGCTAATGGGCCTTGAAGGCCCATGTAGGGATGGCGCGCCCCTTTTTAGCTTATTGGACAAGCTAAGGGGACGCAAGAGAGTTGGAGTTGGACTCCTCCACCTTGGCCACAACCCAACCGAGGGTTTTCCCTCCTCCAAGTCAGCTTAGCCCCTCCCTCCACCTATTTTATATGTGAGGAGCGCCCCCTTTGAGACACACAAGTTTCTCCCTTGATCTCGGGTGCCCTTCTCTCCCTCTAGTTCTAGTTCTTGTCTAGATTTGTTCTAGATTATATCTAGTTCTAGTTTTCTCTTGTTATCGTAATAGAGAAGTCCCGTGAGGTTGTCTTCTCCCTTCTCTAATTCTCCGGCGACGATTAGCTCTGGACGGTAAACCAATGCCTGATCGTGAAGCATGTATGTTTGCAATCTATAAAGAGGTCGTGCTTTCGCTCTTTTGTTCGAGTGATCGTCCTGGACGGTTCGAGGGACTTCAAGAATGATCTGCACTAACTCTTCGTCTGCTGCATCTCAAAGTTGGTAAACGATCAGATGTAACCTTGTATGCATCTTCATAGTGTTCCTGGGATCGTGATCTTAGGGCAAATATTTTTGTTTTCTACTACATTTCACAATAGTGGCATCATGAGTTGTTCTATGAGTAGATGTAGGTTTTGATCTAGATCACATGTGGTTGTGAGGGCTGATGTTCTTGTTTATGCTTCCCTCGAGTGTTGATTCGGTTCAGTTCATTGGCGACATGATGTAGTTTTACTAAGTTCTGACCATCGATTGACACTGGTTATCGATGATGTGCTAACAGTTCTTTGGGCTACATCATAGTCAAGAAGTGAATTGTCGTAAACATGAGAGGGCAATGAAGATGTTTGATCTTCACGGGGGTCACATGTATTGACGAAGTTTAGTGTGGGGTTAGAGATTTTTAATTAAGTCTCTTCCATCACACACCCATCAAAGTTAATCTAGCAACAAGAATTATCACACCTTGATGGTCAATGTAGGTAGCTAGTATTTGTGTGGTAACCTTAGAAGCCACGTAAATTTAAATTTTGCTAAATTGATTAGAGGACATTAACTTGGTTTTGCATAATGCATGTGATGTGGTATAGCCTTTGTCATGATAATGATATTATGTATGAGATGGTTATATGTTGTAATATTTAAGTGGCATGCGTGTCACAATACGGCATGATGGCTGGAGCCACGGGATTGTCACTTTAATGACCTGCGTGTCAACTTTGATGTAATATAGTAGCTATAGAGATAATGTTGTGATTACGAATGATGATGACAAGCTTGCAAAGGAGGACCCCGACGCAAGGAGGTTGTACAAGGCGCAGGGGAGGAGAGGTGAAATTTTGGTGCCAAGATAGTCGTTTTTGAAATTGCTGTCGTGGCAGCATTTGTGGAATGACTGCTACGACAAGGTTTTTCTACTGCCATGGCAATGGTTTCGCCTGGAAGTTCATGAAGACCATGAGGACTTCCTGGTGCCCAGGGCTATTGATGAGTGATATTTTTGTACTCCTCTATCCTTTACTTAAACCGCTTCGCTCTGATATTGCCACTCATGACTAATGAGTGCATAGGATTTCATAAATCCTCTCTTTATTGTGTTTCTACACGAAAAGGGCTAAATATGGACGAAATTAAGTGAGAGCATGGAAAGGAGTAAAGGAGGAGATAGACGAAATTAAGAGGAGGCGCACCAGCAATTCCAGAGCAGAAGACGATGTTTCATACGACCATGACCGCTCGCATGAGCGATCATATGGCGTGGAAACCGTGGCTCCTCGTCCAGCTGAACAACTTTTATAAAAGGGTCGAGGCCGAAATGTCAACAGAATACCGATGAGAATGAGCGTGAGTGGGGTCATAAGAGAGTCATCTTCAACCCATCTCCATCAACCTTAGCCTTCAAGTTTGCCTACGCAGCTGTTCCGTTGCCGTCATTGAACACCTCCTAGGGCGCCCAATCATCGTGCTCGGGCCTTCCCAGTAAAACCTCCCAAGCTGCCCAATCGTCCCAGGTTTCCTCCGCATTGAAGGCGCAGAGAGAGTCTCGTCTCCCACGCCCACGCGTTCTAAAAATAAAAGAAAACCGTTTGCACGCTCCTTTTTCTCGCGCGCCTACTGGTCTTCTCACCCAAATAAAAACCACCTGCCGCGGCGGCCCGGACTCAGGTTCCTCGGATGAAGATCCTCTGACGTACGGCAGCCTGCCGTTCTGTCACTGACATGTGGGCCTTTTGGGAACCTGGCCCACATGTCAGTGGCCCAACGGCACGTAGCGCACGGCAGAGGAGCGTCCTCCAGGTTCCTCTCCCCGTCGCTGCTCTGCCCCACGGGAGGGACCCGACCAATGGAGTTCTCTCGCCGCGGTCCAGCCACCGACGACGCCGGCGACGGCCACCGCTTCCCCGATCCTCCGTCGCACGGTACGCGTCGAGCCACTCTAAACATCTCATAAACATTCGCCCTTGTCGCTCTGGTCGTTTCTTCCTTGTCAAATATTAACTGCAAATGAAGTAATGGCGGAACCATCTTGCTCTCGGTTCTGCTGGGTTCAGATGCCTGCGACTACTGTTGTGATTCCGTGCCAAGAACCCCAATATCTGCGCGTTGGTTTTTTAGAAATCGAAAATATGGCCCCAGTTTCTTTCGTGTAGAACAGTAGATTGGAGTTTGTTACGATTTTCGTTTGTTTCTCGAAAGGAAGGAGTTTCGGATCTGTCCGTGGGGGCAGAAGATACCAGAACTGGAGAAGAACCCGCACATCACAACCTCTTCATCTTTGCCCCAGACAAGTCTCGCAAACATGCCCCCTCTTCCATGGGCAGACCTAAGTCCATCCTAGCAGATTCCAAATCACATGCAGATTTTTCTTTTTCTTCTCTAATACCCCGATTTAGTAGAATTTTTGTTCACGAGGAGTTGGAATTTTGGTCACGCGGACCATCTAATTAATTGCTGCACAATGCCCTGGTGCAGGGGAGGAGGAGGAGCCGACGACGGTGATGAGGGATGCGCTGCTCTCGCAGCTCCACATGGACCGCCTTCGCCAGGAGATCATCGTGGCCGAGCTGGCCAAGATGGAGCGCGCCAATGCCCTGCGCGCCGTGGCCGGTGGCCACCAGGCCACCTCGATGCCATTGGACGGCGTGGCCGCAGCAGAAGCTGTACGGTCTAAGCCGTGTCCGTTCAGTGCGGAGCAGCTCATGGCCCTGCGCGCCGCCACGCCGATGCCATTGCTCGGCCTGGCCGCCACAGATGCTGGACGATATGGGCCTTTGCCGTTCAATAGCGAGCAGCCCATGGCCCTACGCGCTATTGCCGGTGGGCAACAGACTACACCGATGCCATTGCACAGTGTGGCCGCCGCGGATGCTAGACGGTCTACGCCGTGGCCGTTCAGTGACGAGCAGCCCATGGCCCTGCGCGCCGCCGCCGGTGGCCAACAGACCACGCCGATGCCATTGCGCGGCGTGGCTGCCACAGATGATGGACGGTCTAAGCCGTGGCCGTTAAGCATCGAGCAGCTCATGGCCCTGCGTGCTGCGGCCGGTAGCAGCCAGGCCACGCCGATGCCATGGCACGGCGTGGCCGCCACAGACGCTGGACTGTCTAAGCCATGGCCGTTCAGCTCCGAGCAGCCCGTGTCCCTGCTTGCTGCCGCCGGTGGCCACCAGACCACCCCGATGTCATTGCACGGCGTGGGCGCCGCAGATGCTGGACCGTCTAAGCCGTCGCCGTTCAGTGTCCAGCAGCTCATGGCCCTGCACGCTGCGGCCGATAGCGACCAGGCCACTCCAATGCCGATGTACGGCACGGCTGCCGCAGATGATGGACGGTCTAAACCATGGCCGTTCAGTGCAGAGCAGCCCATGGCCCTGCTTACTGCGGCCGGTGGCCACCAGACCACCCCGATGTCATTGCACGGCATGGCCACCGCAGATGCTGGACTGTCTAAGCCGTCGCCGTTCAGTGTCCAGCAGCTCATGCCCCTGTGCGCTGCGGCTGGTAGCCACCAGGCCACGCAGATGCCATTGCACGGCGTGGATGCCGCAGATGCTGGATGGTCTAAGCCGTTGCCGTTCAGTGCCGAGCAGCCCATGGCCCTGCGCTCTGCAGCTGGTGACCACCAGGCCATGCCGATGCCATTGCACGGAGCGGCTGCGGCTGCGGCTGCAACTGATGCTGGACGGTCTAAGCCGTGTCCGTTAAGCGCCGAGAAGCTCATGTCTCTACAGAATGCAGAGTTTGATGAGCATAAACTGCCTGACTCCAATAAGGTGAGAACAGCTTGTGAGATTAGAACTGCATCTCTTGTGTCTTGACTATTGACATTTTATAATACTGTTTCAGAATTATATGAGTCTACAAACCAAAATCAAACTCCTTGTGCGACAAAAACTTCTTATCCTGTGATGACAAATTTACAGTTCTCACAATACTTGGGTCTGGTTTAATAGGAGCGACTTTACTTTCTACTCCCTCCGTTCCTAAATACTTGTCTTTTTAGAGATTTCAACAAGTGACTACATACGACGCAAAATGAGTGAATCTACATTTTAAAATATGTCTACATACATCTATGTTGAGTCCATTTGAAATGCCTAAAAAGACAAGTATTTGGGAACGGAGGGAGTATGTTTTTCTGCATCCAACTCCTTACCAAGTTTGCTCTCCGTGCTTTCAAATGTTCACTTACTAACGATCTTAGTTAAATTATCAAGCAGGCTGTTCCGCCGAGTAAGACGTCGCTTCCGGGGAAGTCGGAACTAACAGGAATAACCATTCCAGTTAAGAAGCTCAAACCACCCAAGAAATGGAACTGCACCGTCTGCCAGGTGCAAGCGACCTGTGAGAAGAACTTACAGATGCATTATGCTGAGCAGAAGCACTTGGCAAATGTAGCAACACTGGGCCCAGGAACCAAGCCAAGTGATCAGAAGGCGAAAGCAGCAGCAACAGCAGCGGCGGCACAACCTTCTCTTGGCACAGAGCAGAGGAAAACATCCTCGATAAACTGGAGTTGCAGTACCTGCCAGGCCCACGGTACATCCAAATCGACATTCGATGCGCACCTCCAAGGCAAAAGACACCAGCAGAACATCGCAGAAGCATCCGTAGAAGGCGATGGCGATGGCAATGGCAATGGCGCACCGAAGAACGCTGCGGCGGCGGTGGAAGCAAAATCGGATGGCATCACCGTGCCGAAGCGTTCAGAGAAGCCATCACCGGTCTGGAGCTGCAGCATTTGCCAAACTACATGCACCTGCGAAACAGACTTGAAGAACCACCTGAAGGGCGCAAGACACCGAGAAAAGGTCCAGTCCCTGCTTGAAGAGAGCAAGAACATGGCAAGGAATCCTGAGAGAAACTTGAAGAAAAACAATGCACCACAAATGGCCAAGAATCAAGGACCACACCCGGCATGGAACTGCGGAATGTGCCAGGCCAAATGTTTCTCCAAATCTCAGTTTGAGAATCATTGCAGTGGCAGCAGGCACCAGCAGAAGATCGAGGCGATACTCGGCAAACGCGAGACCGCGAAAGCGAGCAGCTCGAGCACTGCAAATGAACTAGCTTCGGACTGCAAGAACGCAAGCTCAGAGAAGGCAGAGAAGAAAGCTACGCTGTACTTCTGCGAGGTCTGCAATTTGCTGTGTGGCAGCAGTGAGATGCTGGTAAGCCATCGTTATGGGAAGAGGCACCGGGAAAAGCTCAGGGCAAGGAAATGACGTGCGTTTTGTGCGTCTGCAAAGGAATTGTGGCTTTTGTAGGAAAGGCTGCGAAACACGACTCTTGCTGTGCACTTGAACTATGTGATGGCTTTGTAGGAACTGGGTTCAATCGCAGCTGTTTTCAGTTGCAAATGATCATTCGTTTCGGGGCCCAACTTTCAACAAACTGGGCTGGTTTTTGCTCGACTGCATGGGTTAGCTTTCTATGGTTGTCACACGCATGTCACGAACACATGGCAACTCAGAATGTTTTTTAGACAAGTTTAGTGACGCAAAGATGGTAACTTTAGTTGCCAAGCATATCAACTTTCTTTTTGGATGGCAAGTTTCAATTTTTTTCTTGGTTTTTTTTTTCGAATGATAACTTAAGTTGTAAAAAAGTCAGGACCGGATTGCTTCGTGCCAAACGTGTCACGTGTGGCATTTACCATTTGGGTTCTTTTAAACTGGGAGAAGTACTATCACTTTTTTAAATTGGGACTATAACTAATGCGTGTATTTCTAGATCATCAACTTTACCCACCAAATATGTATTGTATTTGAATTAATGTTCGAATGCTCCCTTTGTTCGAAAATACAGCTCATACAGATTTTCTTAAGTTTTATGAAAAAGTATATTATTGAGAAAAATATGTACATGTGTAATACCAATTAGAGTCGATAAATAATGAAACATATTTGTATATTACATTTATTTTGTATTATTAATAATAGTATATTTTTCTATTAATTTGGTTAAACTTTGTGAAGTTTGATTTTTAAAGAAAATCAATATTAACTACATTTTAAAATAGATGGAAGTACTCCATCCGTCCCAAAATAAGCGAAGTGGTTTGGAGTAAAACCATGTCACTTATTTGGGGACGTGGGAGTGCCTTTTTTGACATATCAATTATATTTTATTTACCAAACTAATGATCTAGAAATACATGTGTGTCTAATAAACCTGAAATAGAGGGGGCACAAACAATCATTCTTTCCACTCCTGCTCCCCGACCTAAGCGACCGGTAGCAGCGGCTGATCTACCCTGTTTTGGATCGAAAGTGATTGAATCCATTGATCGATGGTTACAGGCCCTTTTATATCTCCTGAAGAGACACGATGATCCCTCGAGCGAGCGTTGGTTCTAGGAGAGCGAAGGGAGGCGTCGGTTGCGGGACAAACCGCAACGACGGTTTTGGGCAAGGGGAGATTTTCCCCTAATTACATAATTATTTTTAACACTTCCCCTAATCTACGCTTGACCATGTAGAATCATCTTCATGATTGTCCGGGAAGCTCTATCGTCTTGAAAGATTCTCCTTCAAAAGTTCTTCATAAAATCTTTGATGAGATCCTGAAACATATACTCACAAAGAACGATAGCATAATGTGATGTCATTAAAATAGGGATATCTCAAGAAGAGACTCCCCCGACACTGCAAGTCTCTAAGTCTCCGCATACCAATTCCATGAACACATTTCTGGAATGTAGAATTTGGTAGAGACTTGGTAAATAAATCAGCAAGGTTGTCGCATGATTTGACTTGCAAAATGCTTATTTCCTCGCTTTTCTGAAGATTATGGGGGGGGAAACCATTTAGGAGAAATATGCTTGGTGATATTACTCTTGATATATCCTGTTTGCATATGCGCAACACAGGCCGCATTATCTTCATAGATAATGGTAGGTGATTCTATCGAACCAATTCCACATGACTGTTTTATGTGGTTTATCATTCTGCGAAGCCATACACATTCACATGTTGCTTCAAATAATGAAATTATTTCAGAATGATTGGTAGATATTGCTACCAAAGTTTGTTTCGAAGACTTCTATGATATAGCAGTGCCACCATGTAGGAACACGAAGCCGGCATGAGATCTGGCATTATGGGGATCAGATAAATAGCCGGCATCTGCATATCCAATCATATCAGAGTCCTGATTTTTTTGGAACTGAAAAAATAGACCAAGATCCTTTGTGCCTTGGAGATATCAAAAGATATTCTTCACTCCAGACCAATGACGTTTGGTGAGAGCTGCGCTATGTCTAGCAAGTAGATTCACTGCAAATGCAATATCAGGTCTTGTGCAATTTGCAAGATACATAAGCGCTCCAACGGCACTGAGGTATGGAACTTCAGGTCCCAACACCTCTTCTCCATCATCCCTCGGTCTGAACGAATCTTTCTCCACGCCTAGAGATCGAACCACCATGGGAGTTTTAGATGGATAGGATTTGTCCATATTGAATTTCTCCAATATTTTCTGGATATAGGCAGATTGGTGTACCATGATTCCCGAGGGAAGGTGCTCAAGTTGAATGCCTAAGCAAAATTTGGTTTTACCCAAATCCTTCATCTCAAATTCCATCTTTAGGTGATTGCGCGCTTCATCAATGTCTGGTGTGCTGCCAATGATGTTGAGATCATCAACATACACAGAAATAATGCAAAATCATGTAGAGGACTTCTTGATGAAGATGTTGAGGAACATAGCAGAAGTTCAAAATTTTCTACGCATCACCAAGATCAATCTATGGAGATTCTAGCAACAAGAGAGGGAGAGGATGAGCATCTTCATACCTTTGAAGATCGCTAAGCGAAAGCATTACAAGAACGCGATTGATGGAGTCGTACTCGCGGCGATTCAAATCGCGGAAGATCCGATCTAGCGCCGAACGGACGGCGCCTCCGCGTTCAACACACGTACAGCCTGGTGACGTCTCCCGTGCCTTGATCTAGCAAGGAGAGAGGGAGAGGTTGGGGAAGACTCCGTCCAGCAGCAGCACACAGTGTGGTGGTGATGGAGGAGCGTGGTTCTCCGGCAGGGCTTCGCCAAGCACTACGGAGGAGGAGGTGTTGGAGGAGGGAGAGGGCTGCGCCAAGGGAAGGGTGTGGCTGCCCTCTCTCTCCCTCACTATATATAGGGGGAAGGGAGGAGGAGGCGCCCTAGGGTTCCCTAGGGGAGGGGCGGCGGCCACAGGGGAAACCCTAGATGGGTTTGGGCGCCCCCACCCCCTAGGAAACTTGCCCCCAAGCCAGGAGGGGCGGCTGCCCTAGGGGTGGCACCCCCACCTCTCCTAGTTACGTGAGATGGGGTGGGAGGGGTGCTCAACCCCTTAGTGGGCTGATGTGCCCCCTCCCCTTGGCCCATAAGGCCCCCCAACGCTTGCCGGGGCCTCCGAAACACCTTTCGGACACGCTGGTCATCACCTGGTACCCCCGGAACAATTCCGGACTCCAATACCCTTCATCCAATATACCGATCTTCACCTCCGGACCATTCGGAGCTCCTCGTCATGTTTGGGATCTCATCCAGGACTCCGAACAACCTTCGGTAACCACATACTATTTCCCATAACAACTCTAGCGTCACCGAACCTTAAGTGTGTAGACCCTACGGGTTCGGGAACCATGAAGACATGACCGAGACGTTCTCCGGCCAATAACCAACAGTGGAATCTGGATACCCATGTTGGCTCCCACATGTTCCATGATGATCTCATCGGATGAACCACGATGACGGGGATTCAATCAATCCCGTATACAATTCCCTTTGTCAATCGGTACGTTACTTGCCCGAGATTCGATCGTCGGTATCCCAATACCTCGTTCAATCTCGTTACCGGCAAGTCACTTTACTCGTTCCATAATGCATGATCCCGTGACTAACTACTTAGTCACATTGAGCTCATTATGATGATGCATTACCGAGTGGGCCCAGAGATACCTCTCCGTCATACGGAGTGACAAATCCCAGTCTCGATTCATGTCAACCCAACAAACACTTTCGGAGATACCTGTAGTGCACCTTTATAGTTACCCAGTTACGTTGTGACATTTGGTGCACCCAAAGCACTCCTACGGTATCAGGGAGTTACACAATCTCATGGTCTAAGGAAATGATACTTGACATTAGAAAAGCTTTAGCAAACGAACTACACGATCTTGTGCTATGCTTAGGATTGGGTCTTGTCCATCACATCATTCTCCTAATGATGCGATCCCGTTATTAGTGACATCCAATGTCCATGGTCAGGAAACCATGACCATCTGTTGATCAACGAGCTAGTCAACTAGAGGCTCACTAGGTACATGTTGTGGTCTATGTATTCACACATGTATTGCGGTTTCCGGTCAATACAATTATAGCATGAACAATAGACAATTATCATGAACAAGGAAATACAATAATAACCATTTTATTATTGCCTCTAGGGCATATTTCCAACAGTCTCCCGCTTGCACTAGAGTCAATAATCTAGTTCACATCAGTATGTGATTGTAGCGAGTCCAACACCCATTGGGTTTGATCATATATCGCTTGTGAGATAGGTTACTAGTCAACGGGTCTGAATCTTTCAGATCCATGTGTGCTTTACAAATCTCTATGTCATCTCCTAGATGCAGCTACCACGCTCTATTTGGAGCTATTCCAAATAACTGTTCTACTATACGATTCCGGTTTACTACTCAGAATAATCCGGATTAGTGTCAAAGTTTGCATCGGCGTAACCCTTTACAACGAACTCTTTTACAACCTCCATAATCGAGAAACTTCCTAGTCCACTAGTTACTAAAGATATGTTTGACCGTTGTCCTATGATCCATACCTGGATCATTCTTGTACCCCTTGACTGACTCATGGCAAGGCACACTTCAGGTGCGGTACACAACATAGCATACTATAGAGCCTACGTCTGAAGCATAGGGGACGACCTTCGTCCTTTGTCTCTCTTCTGCCGAGGTCATGTCTTGAGTCTTAATCAATACTCACACCTTATAACACATCCAAGAACTCCTTCTTCGTCGATCTATTTTGAACTCCTTCAAAATCTTGTCACGGTATGTGTTCATTTGAAAGTACTATTAAGCGTTTTTGATCTATCCTTATAGATCTTGATGCTCAATGTTCAAGTAGCTTAATCCAGGTTTTCCATTGAAAAACACTTTTCAAATAACCCGATATGCTTTCTAGAAATTCTATATCATTTCTGATCAACAATATGTCAACAACATATACTCATCAGAAATTCTATAGTGCTCCCACTCACTTCTTTGGAAATACAAGTTTCTCGTAAACTTTGTATAAGCCAAAATTCTTTGATCATCTTATCAATGCATATATTCCAACTCCGAGATGCTTACTCCAGTCCTTAGAAGGATTGCTGGAGCTTTGCATACTTGTTAGCATCTTTTAGGATTGACAAAACCTTCTGGTTGTATCACATACAACCTTTCCTCAAGCAACTCTTCGAGGAAACAATGTTTTGACATCCTATCTGCAAGATTTCATAAATAATGCAGTATCTGCTAATATAATTCCAACAGACTCTTAGCATCGCTACGAGTGAGAAAGTCTCATCGTAGTCAACTCCTTGAACTTGTCAGAAAACATCTTAGTGACAAGTCGAGCCTTCTTAATGGTGACACTTACCATCATTGTCCATCTTCCTTTTGAAATCCATCTGTACCCAATAGCCTTACGACCATCAAGTAGTTCTTCCAAAGTCTATACTTTATTTTCATACATGGATCCTCTCTTGGATTTTATGGCCTTGAGCCATTCGTCGGAATCTGGGCCCACCATCGCTTCTCCACAGCTCGTAGGTTCATTGTTATCCAGCAACATGACCTCCAAGACAGGATTACTGTACCAATCTGAAGTAGTACGCATCCTTGTCACCCTACGAGGTACGGTAGTGACTTGATCCAAGGCTTCATGATCACTATCATAAGCGTCTACTTCAATTGGTGTAGGTGCCACAAGAACAACTTCCTGTGCCCTGCTACACACTAGTTGAAGTGACGGTTCAATAACCTCATCAAGTCTCCACCATCCTCCCACTCAATTCTTTCGAGAGAAACTTTTCCTCGAGAAAGGACCTAATTCTAGAAACAATCCCTTTTGCTTTCGGAACTGAGACAGGAGGTATACCCAACTGTTTTGGGTGTCCTATGAAGATGCATTTATCCGCTTTGGGTTCGAGCTTATCAGCCTAAAACTTTTTCACATAAGCGTCGCAGCCCCAAACTTTTAAGAAACGACAACTTAGGTTTCTCCAAACCATAGTTCATACGGTGTCGTCTCAACGGAATTGCGTGGTACCCTATTTAAAGTGAATGCGGTTGTCTCTAATGCCTAACCTATAAAACGATAGTGGTAATTCGATAAGAGACATCATGGTATGCACCATATCCAATAGGGTGCAGTCATGATGTTCGGACACACCATCACACTATGGTGTTCCAGGCGGTATTAATTGTGAAACAATTTCCATAGTGTCTTAATTGTGTGCCAAACTCGTAACTTAGATATTCATCTCTATGATCATATCATAGACATTTTATCCTCTTGTCACGACAATCTTCAACTTCACTCTGAAATTACTTGAACCTTTCAATAATTCAGATTTGTGTTTCATCAAGTAAACATACTCAGAATCTACTCAAATCATCTGCGAAGTAAGAACATAATGATATCCACTGCGTGCCTCAGCACTCATTAGACTGCACACATCAAAATGTATTACTTCCAACAAGCTGCTTTCTTGTTCCATCTTACTGAAACCGAGGCTTTTCAGTCATCTTGCCCATGTGGTATGATTTGCATGTCTCAAGTGATTCAAAATCAAGTGAGTCCAAACGATCCATCTGCATGGAGTTTCTTCATGCGTATACACCAATAGACATGGTTCGCATGTCTCAATCTTTTCAAAAACAAGTGAGTCCAAAGATCCATTAACATGGAGCTTCTTCATGCATTTTATACCAATATGACTCAAATGGTAGTGCCACAAGTATGTGGTACTATCATCACTATCTTATATCTTTTGGCATGAACATGTGTATCACTTCGATCGAGATTCAATAAACCATTCATTTTAGGTGCAAGACCATTGAAGGTACTATTCAAATAAACAGAGTAACCATTATTCTCCTTAAATGAATAATTGTATTGTGATAGACATAATCCAATCATGTCTATGCTCAACGCAAACACCAAATAACAATTATTTAGGTTTAACACCAATCTTGATGGTAGAGGGAGTATGCGATGCTTGATCACATCAAGCTTGGAAACACTTCCAACACATATCGTCATCTCACCTTTAGCTAGTCTCCGTTTATTCCGCAGCTTTTATTTCGAGTTACCAACACTTAGCAACCGAACCGGTATCTAATATCCTAGTGCTACTAGGAGTACTAGTAAAGTACACATTAATATAATGTATATCCAATATACTTCTATCGACCTTGCCAGCCTTCTCATCTACCAAGTATCTAGGGTAGTCCTGCTTCAGTGACCGTTCCCCTCATTACAGAAGCACTTAGTCTCGGGCTTGGTTTCAACCTTGGGTTTCTTCACTAGAGCAGCAACTGATTTGCCATTTCATGAAGTATCCCTTCTTGCCCTTGCCCTGCTTGAAACTAGTGGTTTTACTAACCATCAACAATTGATGCTCCTTCTTGATTTCTACTTTCGCGGCGTCAAACATCGTGAATATTTCAAGGATCATCATATCTATCCCTGATATGTTATAGTTCATCACGAAGCTCTAGCAGCTTGGTGGCAATGACTTTGGAGAAACATCGCTATCTCATCTGGAAGATTAACTCCCACTCGATTCAAGTGATTGTTGTACTCAGACAATCTGAGCACAAGCTCAATGATTGAGCTTTTCTCCCTTAGTTTGCAGGCTAAGAAACTCTTCGGAGGTCTTATACCTCTTGACGTCGGCACGACCTGAAATCCTAATTTCAGCCCTCGAAACATCTCATATGTTCTGCGATGTTTCGAAATCGTCTTCGGTGCCTCAATTCTAAACCGTTTAACATCACTAAACTATCACATAGTTATCAAAACGTGTATGTCAGATGTTCGCAACATCCACAGATGACGCTCAGGTTCAGCACACCGAGCGGTGCATTAAGGACATAAGCCTTCTGCGCAGCAATGAGGACAATCCTCAGTTTACGGACCCAGTCCACATAATTGCTACTATTAACTTTCAACTAAAATTTCTCTAGGAACATATCTAAAATAGTAGAACTAAAGCGCGAGCTACGACATAATTTGCAAAAACCTTTTGACTATGTTCAGGATAATTAAGTTCATCTTATAAACTCCCACTCAGATAGACATCCCTCTAGTCATCTAAGTGGTACATGATCCGAGTCAACTAGGCCGTGTCCGATCATCACGTGAGACGGACTAGTCATCATCGGTGAACATCTTCATGTTGATCGTATCCAATATACGACTCATGTTCGACCCTTTGGTCTCTTGTGTTCCGAGGCCATGTATGTACATGCTAGGCTCGTCAAGTCAACCTAAGTGTTTCGCGTGTGTAAATCTGGCTTACACCCGTTGTATGTGAATGTTAGAATCTATCACACCCGATCATCACGTGGTGCTTCGAAACAACGACTTTCGCAACGGTGCACAGTTAGGGGGAACACTTTCTTGAAATTATTATGAGGGATCATCTTATTTACTACCGTCGTTCTAAGCAAATAAGATGCATAAACATGATAAACATCACATGCAATCAAATAGTGACATGATATGGCCAATATCATTTTGCTCCTTTTGATCTCCATCTTCGGGGCTCCATGATCATCATCGTCACCGGCATGACACCATGATCTCCATTATCATGATCTCCATCATCGTGTCTCCGTGAAGTTGTCTCGCCAACTATTACTTCTACTACTATGGCTAACGGTTTAGCAATGAAGTAAAGTAATTACATGGCGTTATTCAGTGACACGCAGGTCATACAATAAATAAAGACAACTCCTATGGCTCCTGTCGGTTGTCATACTCATCGACATGCAAGTCGTGATTCCTATTACAAGAATATGATCAATCTCATACATCACATATATTTCATTCATCACATCCTTCTTGGCCATATCACATCACACGGCATATGCTGCAAAAACAAGTTAGACGTCCTCTAATTGTGGTTGCAAGTTTTTACGTGGCTGCTATATGTTTCTAGCAAGAACGTTTCTTACCTACGCCAAAACCACAACGTGATATGCCAATTGCTTTTTACCCTTCATAAGGATCCTTTTCATCGAATCCGATCCGACTAAAGTGGGAGAGACTGGCACCCGCTAGCCACCTTATGCAACAAGTGCATGTCAGTCGGTGGAACCTATCTCACATAAGTGTACGTGTAAGGTCGGTCCGGGCTTCATTCCATAATACCGTCGAAACAAGATAGGACTAGTAACGGTAAGCATATTGAACAAAATCAATACCCACAATAACTTGTGTTCTACTCGTGCATAGAATCTACGCAATAGACCTAGCTCATGATGCCACTGTTGGGGAACGTAGCAGAAATTCAAAATTTTCTACGCATCACCAAGATCAATCTATGGAGATTCTAGCAACAAGAGAGGGAGAGGATGAGCATCTTCATACCTTTGAAGATCTCTAAGCGGAAGCGTTACAAGAACGCGGTTGATGGAGTCGTACTCGCGGCAATTCAAATCGCGGAAGATCCGATCTAGCACCGAACGGACGGCGCCTCTGCGTTCAACACATGTATAGCCCGGTGACATCTCCCGTGCCTTGATCCAGCAAGGAGAGAGGGAGAGGTTGGAGAAGACTCCGTCCAGCAGCAGCACAATGGCGTGGTGGTGATGGAGGAGCGTGGTTCTCCGGCAGGGCTTCGCCAAGCACTACTGAGGAGGAGGAGGTGTTGGAGGAGGGAGAGGGTTGCGCCAAGGGAAGGGTGCGGCTGCCCTCTCTCTCCCTCACTATATATAGGGGGAGGGAGGAGGAGGATGCACCCTAGGGTTCCCTAGGGGAGGGACGGCGGCCACAGGGGAAACCCTAGATGGGTTTGGGCGCCCCCACCCCCTAGGAAACTTACCCCCCAAGCCGGGAGGGGCGGCTGCCCTAGGGGTGGCGCCCCCACCTCTCCTGGTTACGTGAGATGGGGTGGGAGGGGTGCTCAGCCCCTTAGTGGGCTGATGTGTCCCCTCTCCTTGGCCCATAAGCCCCCCCAACGCTTGTCGAGGCCTCCGAAACCCCTTTTGGACACGCTGGTCATCACCTGGTACCCCCGGAACAATTCCGGACTCCAATACCCTTCATCCAATATATCGATCTTCACCTCCGGACCATTCCGGAGCTCCTTGTCCTGTCCGGGATCTCATCCGGGACTCCGAACAACCTTCGGTAACCACATACTATTTCCCATAACAACTCTAGCATCATCGAACCTTAAGTGTGTAGACCCTACGGGTTCGGGAACCATGCAGACATGACCGAGACGTTCTCCGGCCAATAACCAACAGCGGGATCTGGATACCCATGTTGGCTCCCACATGTTCCACGATGATCTCATCGGATGAACGACGATGTCGGGGATTCAATCAATCCCGTATACAATTCCCTTTGTCAATCGGTATGTTACTTGCCCGAGATTCGATCATCGGGGTATCCCAATACCTCGTTCAATCTCGTTACCGGCAAGTCACTTTACTCATTTTGTAATGCATGATCCCGTGACTAACTACTTAGTCACATTGATCTCATTATGATGATGCATTACCGAGTGGGCCCAGAGATACCTCTCCGTCATACGGAGTGACAAGTCCCAGTCTCGATTCATGCCAACCCAACAAACACTTTCGGAGATACCTGTAGTGCACCTTTATAGTCACCCAGTTACGTTGTGACGTTTGGTACACCCAAAGCACTCCTACGGTATCAGGGAGTTACACAATCTCATGGTCTAAGGAAATGATACTTGACATTAAAAAAGCTTTAGCAAACGAACTACACAATCTTGTGCTATGCTTAGGATTGGGTCTTGTCCATCACATCATTCTCCTAATGATGTGATCCCGTTATCAATGACATCCAATGTCCATGGTCAGGGAACCATGACCATCTGTTGATCAACGAGCTAGTCAAGTAGAGGCTGACTAGGGACATGTTGTGGTCTATGTATTCACACATGTATTGCGGTTTCCGGTCAATACAATTATAGCATGAACAATAGACAATTATCATGAACAAGGAAATACAATAATAACCATTTTATTATTGCCTCTAGGACATATTTCCAACAGAAGACACATGGGCAATCAGCACTATTGGAGTAACCTTTCTGAAGAAGGAACTCACTCAGTCGGTTGTACCACATCCGCCCTGACTGCCTTAAGCCATATAATGACTTATTCAGCTTTACACAATACATGTTGTGTTTTGCATCTTTATTCGGGACAGAGATTCCATTAGGAACCTTCATATATATGTCTGAATCTAGTGACCCGTAAAGATATGTGGTCACGACGTCCATCAATTGCATAGATAGATGATTTTGCACTGCCAAGGATATAAGATATCGGAAAGTGGTTGCACTCATTACTGGAGAATATGTTTCAGTGAAATCAATGTCGGATTTCTGCGTGAAACCTTGTGCTACGAGCCTTGCTTTATATCTCACCACCTCATTGTTCTCATTCCGTTTCCGGAGAAAAACCCATTTGAATCCCACAGGGAAAACACTGGGAGGTGTCGGTATTGCTTTAGTGAATACCTTTCTTTTGTTAAGCGAGGCAATTTCTGCTTGGATTGCATCCTTCCATTTAGGCCAGCCGGAGCGCTTTTGGCACTCAACGATAGACCTTGGATCATGATCAGTGATAAGGGTATCTGCAATCTTTTCAGCAAAATATATGTCAACAGTCGTAGTCTTACGGTCAAATGATTCTCCAGAATCAACATAGTTGATGGAAATTTCCTGCACCCTAGTGACTCTTCGTCATTTCCCAATACGATCGAGTCTGGGTGTTCCGATGTCCCAGTCAGTTTGTGCACACTGGAACTGGGTTGTGGAGGTTGCCCTTCCACTAGGTGTATACTACCCATCAGGTGTTTGTCAACGTTGAGTTGACCTGCATTTACTGACTCCGAGGTTTTTCTCCTTGATTTCCTTTGCTGCTTTCTAGAAGCATGCTCCAGGTCAGAGGCCGTACTACTCCCCCTCTTTTTGGGAATAGGGAGTTGAGTGGTTTTTATAGGTACCTCCACTCTTTCTGGCGCGTTTCTGGCCGGATTTAAGGATTTTGTAACACCTTTCAGATCAGTAAATAAATCTGGCAGATTATTTGCAAGATGTTGCAACTTAATGATCTTCCGAACTTGAAGTTCGGTCTCTTGGGTACGTGGATCATAGGATGAAATGGCATGAGCATTCCAATCAATTTCTGGGCATTCTTTCTGGTACTTGAAATATCCCCCTAATGCCGGAAAATGTTCCTCATTAAATATGCAATCAGCGTGACGGGCTGTGAACAAAGCCCCAGTCAGGGGTTCCAGGTACTTGATAATCGACGGCGATTTGTACCCCACATAGATCCCCAACTTCCTGTGTGGGCCCATAGATGTCCGTTGTGGTGGTGAGATCGGGATGTATGCAACACATCCAAACTTACACAGATGGGAAATGCTTGGAAGATTTCCACGTACCAATTCTAGAGGGGAAGAACTGTGATATGCAGTTGGCCTCAATTGTATCAAGTCAGCAGCGTGTAAAACGGCATGACCCCAACAAGAGGTTGGCAAGTTGCAATTCGTCAACAAAGGTCTTGCAAGGAGTTTGATCCTCTTAATCAATGCTTCAGCCAAACCATTTTGTGTATGGACATATGGAACAGAGTGCTGAACTTCAATCCCCAAAGCCATGCAATAATCATTGAAAGCATGTGAGGAGAATTCTGCAGTATTGTCCATTCGAATTGACTTAATTCGACTTTCAGGATAATGGGCTTGCAACTTAATGACTTGCCTCATTATCTTGGCAAATGCATGGTTTCATGTGGATAGAAGATACACATGTGACCATCATGTAGATGCGTCAATCAGAACCATGAAATGCCAGAAAGGTCTAGATAATGACTGAATGGGACCACAAATGTCTCCTTGAATACGTTCAAGGAATTGAAGTGGTTTAGCTTGTATTTTGAGGTGTGAGGGCCTCAAAATTAGCTTTCCCGTGGCACAAGATGTGCACACAAAATCAGAAGATTGAGGAAATTTTGACTCAAGCAAATTATGACCAATGGAATTGCTAGTAATTTTTCTCATCATCCCTATTTCAGGATGGCCTAGGCGATCATGCCAGGTTTGGAATGCGTTAAAATTCTAAAAAATTACTGTGTATGCAACATGTTCCACGGGTTTGATGTACGTATAGTACAAACCAGACGATAGAGAAGGAATTTTCTCATGTACCTTTTTGCCATATCCGTGATCTTTAGTAAAGAGTAGATACTCCTCTTTGTTGTCTTCATGGGTTTCAATGTGAAAACTGTTCTTACGGATATCTCGATAACTGATCAGGGTACGCGATGAGTCGGGATACAATAAAGCATCCTCAATCGTCACTTGTGTACCGCTTGGGAGGGTGAATATGGCACGTCTAGTACCAACAATCACTGTATCGCGTCCAACGATAGTTAGAATATCTCCATTCATCTTTTTTAGAGTTTGGAAATATTTCATCCCTTAGTATGGAGTTTGTGGTACCACTGGCCACAAGGCATATTCCTCTTCCATCGGATTGTCCCCGTAGAAAACTATATAAAACAAAGTATTTTCAATAAGAAAACCTCATAGTCATATATAGAATACAATCTTTATTATATCAAATGTGCTGATACAATACAATATAAAGACAACAACAAACTTATGTTCTTATTACAATCATCACAAATGGACATAATTAAGTAGATCACTAGGAGATTGAGGGACTAATCGAAGTCGCCAAACACGTGGTCCTTTTATATCTCCCGAAGAGACACGACGATCCCTCGAGCGGGCGTCGGTTCTAGGAGAGCAAAGGGAGGCGTCGGTTGCGAGACAAACCGCAACGATGGTTTTGGGCAAGGGGAGATTTTCCCTAATTACATAATTATTTTTAACATACCCTACCAAGATAGGACTATGAGCCCCCTTCCCCTTAGTTTGTCGCTTTGGCTACAAGAAGGGGCGAGGACCCCAGGGCTTCGGTCCGATGGTGGTACCGTGGTAGGGTTTGGTACAAATTTAGGATTTATCTTTATTTAGTGGTGGCGAGATGGATCGTGTCGCCGTCAGCATGGAATAAGGTATCTCTGCCTCGTCCTTGTTCCAGTGATGCTTCTCCGTATCGTCAAGAGGTATATGTGGAAGATGGTATGTCCCCAGATCTATTCTTTAGGGCTGGTGTTTCGATGAAGGTTGGCCAGCCTCACCCTCCTCAGGGAGCATGTTAGATTTGTGTTCGGCTCTGCCTGGTTGGCCCTGGGGCGTTCCACATGCCCTCTTCAACGTTTTTTCTCCTAGGCAACGTTTTGTTATGCAGGTTGCTGTTGTCGGTGTCTTCTGCTCTTCATGGGTTTAAAGAAGGTTCCTCTATAGCGACAGGGGCTCGGAAGTGGCAACAAACTTTGCTCATGACGCATCGTCGGTGAGTGCAGGAGGAGGAATATGCCAACACCTCAAGGACTTGGATGTTTTCTCAAATTATGGAAGAGTGCTTTTGTAAGTGTTGTGCTACATAATACATACTCCCTCTGTTCCTAAATATTGGTCCTTTTAGAGATTCAAATGGACTATCACATACGGATGTATATAGACATATTTTAGAGTGTAGATTCACTCATTTTGCTTCGTATGTAGTCACTTGTTGAAATCTCTAGAAACACAAATATTTAGGAACGGAGGGAGTATGTCTTTAGGCATTTTATAAAAAAAGAAAGATACAAACAAAGCCTGCATAGTATTTTGTGTCTCAGTTGAGTTAGGCTGAGGAAAGTGGGCAAAAAAATCAATATCTGCATATATTGTTTGGTCGGCAGCATATAGGTTTTTTGCATTAGGGTGGCAATTTTGGCATGTTGCTTGGTGTCCTACATTGGCCGGGCTGATGCAACTCCACGGTGTCTCGTGCATACATGCAACGTGATTAAGGGTTAACATCTACACATAACACATAGAGCTACACAGTGCCATGGCGACTGTGGTGGATGGTGTCTGCAGCTCCGCGACCGACACGACGAGCACGGAGTCGTGGGCGAGCGATCCCGTCGGCGGCGTGGCGAACTAGTTGCTAGCGTCATCGCCGCAGAGAAAGCCCGCACGGAGGACGAATAGGAGGGCGCTGAGGCATAGGACGGAGAAGGAGAAATGCAGCGCGCGCCATGGCAACCTCTGTGTAGTAGGACGATGGAGAGGAGGTGGAAAAGAACGACGCTGGAGACGACTCCAGTGTAGTAGGACGCGGGCAAGGAGGTCGAGAGAAACGTCGTCGGCAACGGTGACAGTGCAGCAAGGCGCTGAGAGGAGGCCGAAAGGAACTTTAAAGCATGCAGAGCCAGAGATGCTTTAAAATGCATGCTATGCGTGCCAAATAGTGAATGCGGGCAACCAAACAGGCCAAATTCTTCGCGCGCGGGTCTTGTTGAACTCTATGAGAACAACCAAACACGTCCATACATACGGGCTTGTTGTAAAAAAAATACGGGCTTGTTCTGTAGGTAAAATTTGAAATTCCATTCTTTTTAGGTAAATATAAACAGTACTATTTCCCGCGAGATAAATAAATAAATGAATAATACGCCCGCAAGCTGCCGCCCACCATCTCGACCGGGGCACTGAAAGCTCCTCTCGAATCTTTGCTTTTGCAACGCCCCTCTTGCACTCACTCCCCCCGTGCTCTCTTCGCCGAAACATCCCACCAATCCCCCGCCTCTGCTTCCTGTCGCCGCTCGCTCTGCTCCCCGCCCGATGGAGTTCTCCCGCCGCGGCCCAGCCACCGACGACCCTCCGCCGCACGGTACGTGCGTGCCGCCCGGGACACCCTCCGCCTCCGCCTCCGCCTCCGCTGCCTTTGCAGGAAGCAACTAGAATCTGACTGCGATTGCATGCGAAAAGCGCTAGAATCTGCATCTGTTGTTTTGAAAGAGGACTCGAGGATTTGGAAGCCGGTTCTTCCCTGATTTCCGTTTTCTTTCTACTACTAGGAAGAGCTTCTTCTTCTTCCCTACATCACGGGAGGCTCTGAGACCGAGACAATGACTGTTCTACTTCTATCTAATCCGCGGCTTACAGAATAGTAGTAGCAGATTAGCTGTGGTTTGATTTGCTTGGGGGCACAAGATTGAAAATTCTATCTAATCTCACTCACAAGATTGAAATTTCTGCCCAACTTGTTTGTCCACTCGTCAAAAAGCATGTCGATCCTGCTTTATCCGATTCACGGTTCCTCTGATCAGATGCAGAATACGTGTTCAAGCAGACAAGGGCAAGGGCAATGGTGTAGAATTCTGATCCTTATATGTTCCTATTGCTGGTGCAGGGGAGGCAATGCTGGTGATGAGGGACGCCCTGCTGTGGCAGCTCCAGAAGGACCGCCTTCGCCAGGAGATCATCGTGGCCGAGCTGGCCAAGATAGAGTGCGCCACGGCCCTGCGCGCTGTGTCCGGTCACCACGGCACGCCAATGCCCCGGGACAGCATGCCGCAGCACAGAGGGCCCGTCTTCGGCTGGGAACACTACGCCGACGTGGGTGAGGAAAATGATGTGAAGCTACCAAGCAACTATGGAAGGCAGAGTGCAGAGTCCAGATTTTGGAACCCCGCCGTGGAAGATCGCGCAGAAAAATGCTGCAGCCCGTGCAAATGCAGGGTTAATTCGGGTGAACATAACTCGGCATTTGATGAACAGAAACCGCGAGATTCCAGTGAGGTGAGCAGCCTTTCCATTTTGTTCTCTTTTCATATGTCATCCATTTTGCCTAACTACATTAGTTATTAGTACTTCACTGAAATGAGGTGAGCAGCCGCTTTCATCAGTCCATTTTTGTTATTGTCAGGCAAACTGTTGTTAGAAAACATCTTATGTTCTCAGAATCATTTACTAATGATCTGGCCAAACTTTAAAGGACTTATAAGGCCATGATCTACATTTTGCTTCAAAAAAATTACTCGAAATGTTTTCATAAATCTACCTGCTAATGGTATATTCAAACTGCATCGATATCAGAACAAAGTCCACCTTCTCTGCTGTCAGAAGTACATACTAATGGTCTAATCTAACTGCATATCAAACTTCAGAATGTTCCTCCAGATAAAGCGTCGCCTGCGGAGAAGTGGGAACTGACAGGAATAACCATACCAGTTAAGAAGCCGAAGCCACCCATGAGCCCCAGAAAAAGAAAGAAGCCACCCACAAGATGGATTTGCCCGGTGTGCCAGGTACAAGTAAACTCTGCGCAGAAGCATTGTGCTGGGAAGAAGCACCAGTCAAATATAGCAACATTGGAATCAAACATTAAGGCCATCGGTTATCAGAAGATTCAGAAGCCACCTTTAGCAGGTTGCAGCATTTGTCAAGTTATGTGTGGCAGCGAATCAAATCTTGAGATCCACCTGACGGGTAAAAGGCACTTAAAGAAGATTCAAGCTCTATTCGAAGAAAGCAATAACAAGGCAATCAATTCTGAGTCTCTAAAAGCAAACTTGAACCCAGACAGCGGGCCGCTACATGTGGAGAAAATGAACTGTGACTTAGACTCAGAGAACCACCTCAGAGATGAAAGACACAAACTGAATGTTCCAGAAATTTCCAAAGAACAAACACCATCCTCGGAATGGGATTGCACTATGTGCCAGGCCAAATGTGTCTCTAAAGCCCATTTCGAGAATCACTGCATAAGCAGAAAGCATCAACAGAGGACCCAGGTGATACTCAGCGAAGGCGATATCACGAAAACGGGCAGGACCCATGTGATACTTAGCGAAGGCGATGTCACGAAAATGGGCAATCTCCACATGGAAGCATCATGCAAAGAAGGCAGTAACAACGATATGACAAAGAACATTGCGTCACAGGAAGCAAAATCGGATGAGAGCAATGTGCCAGAGCATGCAGAGAAACCACCTTCAGCACAGAGTTGCAACATTTGCCAAGGTATCTGTAACTGTGCACCAGATTTTGATATGCCACAACATGTAGAGGATATTAGTTGCAAATTAAACTGGGAGAGCTACCCCAGGCTCAGAGACCAGAGTCTCCAACTGATGGATGATTGTGCCCTTCGTGAAAAATTTAACCAAGAAAAAAGCAATCCACCAGAAGTTTCCAAGGACCAAATATCATCCTCAGAATGGGACTGCGCTACATGCCAGGCCAAATGTAACTCTGCACCTCAAACCGAGCATCACTGTAAAAGCGGAAAGCATCAACAGAAGATCGATGTGACACTCCATGAAGGCGATATTGCCGAGGTTAGCAGTCTCAGTGCAGCCCCATGCAAAGAAGACAATAACAGTCATATGGACGTTACGCCATGGGAAGCAAAATCGGATGAGTGCATTGTGTCGCAGCATGTAGAGAAGCCACCTTCAGTATGGAGTTGCAGCGATTGCCAAGTTATCTGTGCCCGCGAATCAGATTTTGAGGTCCACCTGAAGCGTGAAAGGCACTTGATGAAGATTGGAGCCCTGCTCGAAGTAAGTAAGAACATGGCAATTTCCGAGTCACAGAAAGCAAACCTGTACCCGGACAGTGTGCCGCAGCATGCGGAGAAAATGAATTGTGAATTAGACTTGGAGAACAACCTCAGAGATGAGAGACACCAACTGAATGTTCGCTCCCCTTGCAAAGAAAACAACCAAATGAAAAACAATCCTCCACAAATTGTCAAGGACCAAGAACCACCCTCAGAATGGGATTGCGCTATGTGTAAGGACAAATGTAACTCTGAACCTCAGATTGAGCATCATTGTGAAAGCAGAAGGCATCAACAGAAGACCGATGTGACGCTCCGTGAATGCGATATTGCGATAGTGAACAGTCTCCACATCACAGCCTTATGCAAGGAAGGCGATAACAACAGCACGGGCATTACACCACAGGAAGCAAAATCAGACGAGAACAATGTGCAGCAGCATGCAGAGAAGCCACCTCCGGCATGGGATTGCAGCGATTGTCTAGTTACGTTTAATCGCGAATCAGATTTGATGTTCCACCTGAACGGTAAAAGACACTTAAAGAAGTTTTGGGCCCTACTCGAAGAAAGCAAGAATAAGGCAATGAATTCTGAGTCACAGACAGCAAACATGAACCAGGACAGTGTGCCACAGCATGCGGAGAAAACAAATTGCGAACTGAACTGGGAGAGCTACCTCAGACTCAGAGACGAGAAACACCAACTCAATGTTCAGGCCTGTGAAGCAATCAACAAAGATAAAAACAGTCCAGCAAAAAAGGACCAAATACCGTCCTCGGAATGGGACTGCGCTATGTGCCAGGCCAAATGTAACTCTAAAGCTCAACTTGAGCATCACTGCACAAGCAGAAAGCATTGGCAGAAGACCCAGGTTGTACTTGGCGAAGGTGATATTGCAAATGTAAGCAGTCTTTGCCTCGAAGCCCCATGCAAAGAAGTCAGTAACAACGATATGGCGAAGAACATTGTGTCACAGGAAGCAAAGTTGCATGAGAAAAATGTGCTAAAGCATGCAGAGAAGCCACCTTTAGTAGGTTGCAGCATTTGCCAAGTTATCTGTGGCCGCGAATCAGATCTAGAGATCCACCTGAAGGGTAAAAGGCACTTGAAGATTCGAACTCTTTTCGAAGAAAGCAATAAGGCTATCAATTCTGAGTCTCTGAAAGCAAACTTGAACTCGGACAGCGGGCCGCTACATGTGGAGAAAATGAACTGTGACTTAGACTCAGAACCACCTCAGAGATGAAAGACACAAACTGAATGTTTGGACCCTTTGCGAAACAATCAACCAAGAGGAAAATAGTCCACCAGAAATTTCCAAAGAACAAACACCATCCTCGGAATGGGATTGCGCTATGTGCCAGGCCAAATGTGTCTCTAAAGCCCATTTCGAGAATCACTGCATAAGCAGAAAGCTTCAAGAGAGGACCCAAGTGATACTCAGCGCATGCGATATCACGAAAACGGGCAATCTCCACATGGAAGCATCACGCAAAGGCAGGAACAACGATATGGCAAGTAACATTGCGCCACAGGAAGCAAACTCGGAAGAGAGCAATGTGTCGCAGCATGCAGAGAAACCACCTTCAGTAGAGAGTTGCAACATTTGCCAAGGTATCTGTAACTGCGCACCAGATTTTGATATGCCACAGCATGTACAGGAAACAATTTGCAAATTAAACTGGGAGAGCTACCCCAGAATCAGAGACGAGAGTCTCCAACCGATGGATGATCGGGCCCTTCGCGAAAATTTTAACCAATACAAAAGCAACCCGCCAGAAATTTCCAAGGACCAAATACCATCCTCGGAATGGGATTGCGCTATATGCCAGGCCAAATGTAACTCTGAACCTCAAATCGAGCATCACTGTAGAAGTGGAAAGCATGAACAAAAGATTGATGTGACACTCCACGAAGGTGATATTACCGAAGTTAGCAGTCTCATTGCAGCCCCATGCAAAGAAGGCAATAATAGCCATATGGGCATTGCGCCACGGGAAGCAAAATCAGACGAGAGCAATGTGTCGCAGCATGCAGAGAAGCCACCTTCAGTATGGGGTTGCAGTGATTGCCAAGTTATCTGTGGTCGCGAATCAGATTTTGAGGTCCACCTGAAGGGTGAAAGGCACTTAAAGAAGATTGGAGCCCTGCTCGAAGAAAGCAAGACCATGGCGATATCCGAGTCACAGAAAGCAAACTTGTACCCGGACAGCGTGCTGCAGCATGCGGAGAAAATGAATTGTGAATTAGACTTGGAGAACAACCTCAGAGATGAGGGACACCAACTAAATGTTCGCTCCCCTTGCAAAGAAAACAGCCAAATGAAAAACAATCCTCCAGAAATTGTCAACGACCAAGAACCACCCTCAGAATGGGATTGTGCTATGTGTCAGGAAAAATGTAACTCTGAATCTCAGATTGAGCATCATTGTGAAAGCAGAAGGAATCAAGAGAAGACCCACGTGATACTCCGCAAAGGCGATATTGCGATAGTGAACAGTCTCCACATCACAGCCTCATGCAAGGAAGGCGATAACAGCACGGGCATTACACCACAGGAAGCAAAATTAGACGAAAACAATGTGCAGCAGCATGCAGAGAAGCCACCTCCGGCATGGGATTGCAGCGTTTGCCAACTTACGTGTAACCGCGAATCGGATTTGGTGTTCCACCTAAACGGTAAAAGGCACTTAAAGAAGTTTCGGGCCCTACTCGAAGAAAGCAAGAATAAGGCAATGAATTCTGAGTCACAGACAATAAACTGGAACCAGGACAGTGTGCCGCAACATGCGGATAAAACAAATTGCAAACCAAACTGGGAGAGCTACCTTGGACTCGGAGACGAGACACACCAACTCAATGTTCAGGCCATCGGCGAAGCAATCAACCAAGATAAAAACAGTCCGTCAAAAAAAGACCAGATACTGCCCTCAGAATGGAACTGCGCTATGTGCCAGGCCAAATGTAACTCAAAAGCTCAATTTGAGCATCACTGCACAAGCAGAAAGCATCAGCAGAAGATCCAGGTTATACTTGGCGAAGGTGGTATTGCAAAAGTAAGCAGTCTCCACATGGAAGCATCATGCAAAGAAGGCAGTAACAACGATATGGTGAACAGCGTTGTGTCACAGGATGCAAAATCGCCTGAGAAAAATGTGCCACAGCATGCAGAGAAGCCACCTATAGTAGGTTGCAGCATTTGCCGAGTTATCTGTGGCCGCGAATCAGACCTAGAGGTCCACCTGAAGGGTAAAAGGCACTTAAAGAAGATTCGAGCTCTATTCGAAGAAAGCAATAAGGCAATCAATTCTGAGTCTCTGAAAGCAAACTTGAACCTGGACAGCGGGCCGCTTAATGTGAAGAAAATGAATTGTGACTTAGACTCGGAGAACCACCTCAGAGATGAAAGACACCAAGAGGAAAACAGTCCACCAGAAATTTCCCAAGACCAAACACCATCCTCGGAATGGGATTGTGTTATGTGCCAGGCCAAATGCATCTCTAAAGCCCATTTCGAGAATCACTGCATAAGCAGAAAGCATCAACGGAGGACCCAGGTGATACAAAGCGAAGGTGATATCACGAAAACGGGCAGGACCCATGTGGTACTCAGCGAAGGCGATATCACGAAAATGGGCAATCTCCACATGGAAGCGTCATGCAAAGAAGGTGGTAACAACGATATGGCAAAGGACTTTGGGTCACAGGAAGTAAAATCGCATGAGAGCGATGTGCCAGAGCAGGAGTCACCTTCAGTACAGGGTTGCAGCATTTGCCAAGGTATCTGTAACTGCAAATCAGACTTAGATATCCACCTGATGAGTACAAGAATCCGAGCTGTCGCAGAAAAATGCAAGAACACGGCAATGAGTTCTGAGTCACAGAAAGCAAAGTTGAATCCAAATGACGTGCCACAACATGTAGAGGAAACGAGTTGCAAATTAAACTGGGAGAGCTACCCCAGACTCGGAAACGAGAATCTCCAACTGATGGATGATCAGGCCCTTTTTGAAAAAATCAACCAAGATAATAACAATGCACCAGAAATTGCCAAGGACCAAATACCATCCTCAGAATGGCATTGCGCTACATGCCAGGCCAAATGTAATTCTAGGGCTCAATTTGAGAATCACTGCATGAGCAGAAAGCATCAAAGGAAGGCCCAGGTGATGCTTGCCAGAGGCAATTTGTCGTAAACAGGTCGTGTCGAGACCGCGGATGAACTACCTTCAGATCAGATGGCTCGAATGGCAATGATGAGCTTCCTTTGGATGGCTCAGGTAGCAAGAATGAATTGCCTTGGGAGAAAGTGGAGTAAAAAAGGCATTGAACCTTTGAGAGGTCTGCCATCTGCAGTGCAACATCTGTAGAACGCTGGAACATCGCCGTGTGGGAAGCTATCCGAAGCTAGGGCTTGTGTTCGTGTATGCAGGTGTATGGTTGTTAGGGGAAGTTGCAAACATGATGTATGTACATTCATTCAAATCTAATGGTGTCCATTTCAGGACAAACTGCTGACTGGTTTACTGTTTTAATTTTCAATGATTCATGTCATGTGATGATCAAGTATACATACTGTACGATCCAGCAGTTTGCTATGTCTTTACTGAGATCAGAAGATTACCCAGGACCTTCCAGTAGGAAGAAAGGTTTATTTGCTCTGCACGTATAAAATGCTATACTGCCTCTGTTTCTAAATATATAAGACATTTGATTTGAACTACACAATTGATTTGAACTAATAAACAGAAACATTGCTTCTAAATCATCCATAACATGCCTCAAAAGAAAAGCATAGGCAAAGAATGGTGACTCTGAAATCCAGGCTGGATGTTTCATAACATTGTAACAGGATCGAACTTGTCTAAGTGTGTCAAACTATCTCAGTCTATGCCTCTACAGGGCATGAACTGTAAACATGAAGCATGAGTATCCTTATATCAATTGTTCATTTACAGAGTACTGGGCAAATATTTGACGAAACCAGGCAGGGGTGCAGTCAACCACCAGAGAAGGATTTCTACAGCGGGACTAGACCTGCAAGGCTACCCGGTCTTGCCATGCGGCTGCCCTCTTATCATCACTGGCTGGGGAATTTTCTGTATCCCTATAAACTGATAAGTTGATATTGGAGGCCATTATATCTTCATCTACACCAGCCTGATCATGCTTCCCAGGTTCTGGATGGTCCTGGAAACCGGCTCCCTCAGCATTCTGCAGGTAAAGAGAAATCCAGATTGTCAGAAAATGCAATTAGGCAGGTGAAGAGAAATCCAGATTGTCAGAAAATGCAATTCGGCAGGTAACGAGGCAGCAAAAATGTCAGATGTAAGAAATTCACATTACAGCTACAGTCTGACTGCATGACATTTCAAAACATACCATTGCAGAATCATGATTCAAGTCCACATTTGTGTTCTTGCTGGTGGATGGCCCTTCATTGATTCCCAGAATGGATGGGATTTGCTTAGCCTTCTTCTTCTTTAGCCTGTGATGTGTTTGCTCTGGATCATCCTTCGCAAACGAACTGTACTTCTTCCGCAAGAATCTGGCAGAAAACCGCAATTCCAAACTTCCAATGTCAGTGACAGGGAATAAAACCAGATCATAACAAGTAGTGACAAAGAAGTAATCAAGAAACTGTCTGTCGTACTTGACTTCGGCGAGCAGTCCAAGCTTTCGCTGGTTTATGCGCTCTAGCCTCCTCTTCTTTGCCTCAGTTTCCTGCATCAGCCATGCTACTAGTGTCAGCTCCGAGTCCAGTCGAGAACGTATACAGTATCCAAGGCATTAGTCCGTACTGGTCGAACTAAACTAATTCATTGACACGGTGAAACCCGCTTTTGTTACCAAACATTAGCGGTACAATCGAATCCTCAATCCCGAATTTAACAATCCTCCAACTGGACTAGTAAATCAGCAATCAGACAGAAGAGCAATCTGCTAGTAGTAGAGAAGATCAAACAGCGGCGGATTGTGACGCCGCCAAACAAGGGACAAACAAGGCCACGGATACAATGTAGTGTATAATAAGATGAACTTGTGTGCAGAGTAGGAAGAGGTTCGGCGAGTCGGCGGCGGCGGCCAACAACGGCGGAAGGGGAGAGATGGGAGCACCTTGAGCAAATCGTGGTAGTCCCGCCAGAGCGACTCGAACCTGTCCCTCCCCCTGCCGCCGCCCTGGGCGGGCGGCGGCGGCGCCGCCGAGGGAGGGGGCCTCTTGGTGCCCCTCTTCCTGGGCAGGCGCGGCTCCCCGGCGTCGTCCATGGCGCAGGCGAGACCGAGCACCCAGGAAGGCCGGCCGGCGGTGGGCTGGGAATCCAGGAGGGCGGCGGAGGGGTGGGGAGGGGGGAAAGGTAGATAGATCCGGACGGAGAGGGGAGGGGAGGAGACGGGGAAGGGAAACCGAGAGCGGGGCCGCGTGGAGTCGGGACTCAGGCAGGCCACGGGAACGGGAGGGAGGTGGGGATTGGGGAGGGGGAGGGGGAGGGGGGACGTCCATCTTCATCTATCCGGTGCGGTGCCGATGGCCTCGTGCGTGCGTGGGCGCGGGCGCGAGCGTGACCGAGAGAGACAACCGAGGAAGGTAGGGAGCGCGGACGGCTGGTGCTGGTGCTGGGTCTGGGGCTGGGCTCCCAGCGGTGGAGTTGGAGTTGCAACTTGCAACTTCCACCGCAGCGTGAGCGAGGCGAGAGGTGCAGCTTCCCTCCCCTCCCCTCCCTCCATGAAGTTCCACTTTCCACTCTGCCTTCCGCGTATCCTGGTTCCTGGGGCCGGGGATTTGTCGTCCTCGCTCCTCCACGGTACTGTTCTTGGCTTTTTCTTGCCTCGGCCAGTCCTTTTTTTCTCTTCCCATAATAAGGCTATAAATATAAGAATTCAATAAATGAACAAACACACTAAAACGTGTCTATATGCATCTGATTTTGAAAGAAATTAAAACATCTTATAATTCGAAACGGAGTATATTTTCTTGCGAAAAACACATATCCTTATAGAAACCAAAAAAATAAAATCCGAACCACCTGAAAACTGCAACAGATCCTAACGACGTCGTTGCCGTCCTTTTTGAATCTGACGCCCGATATGTGCTAGCGTTGTTAGTTCGCGTGAGCCATGAATTGTGTCGCGTGCGCGTAGCCGTCGCGTCGTGCGTCTCTCGCTGACGTGCGGGTCCTTGACGCGCTGCATGCTTCGCCCAATACCGCACAATCTCCACATCCCTCTTCCCTCCACCCGCATTCTCTCTCTCTCTCTCTCTCTCTCTCTCTCTCTCTCTCTCTCTCTCTCTCTCTTCTCAGTTTCGCTGACCACGCAGCAACTCGCCATTGCCCTGCCTCGCCTCTCAATCTCTCCTCCATCCGTGGTGATTCAGGGCGGAAGCGCGTACTGGTTCTGCGGCGGACGGCAGTTGATTGTCGGTGAGGTTCCTTCCGCATTCCCCTGTTTTGTGCAGTGCTTTCCCCCCTCCATTTCTCCACGGATTTGCGTGGTTGACCTCCTTGTACCGGTTGATAGTGTATGGTCTTAAGGTCGTTCTGTGGCGGATGGTGATTGATTGCCGGTGAGGTTCCTTCCCCATTCCCCTGTTTTGCGCAGTGCTTTCCCCCCTCCGTTTTGCCGCAGGTTTGCGTGGTTGTCCTCCTCGTATCAGTCGATAGTGTATGGTCTTAAGGTCGTTCTGCGACAGACGGCGATTGATGTTGAGAAACGTAGCATGCAATTTCAAAAAAAATTCTACGCTCACGCAAGATCTATCTAGGAGATGCATAACAACGAGTGGGGGAGAGTGTGTCCACGTACCCTCGTAGACCGAAAGTGGAAGTGTTTGCTTAACGCGGTTGATGTAGTCAAACGTCTTCTCGTTCCGACCGATCAAGTACCGAACGTACGGCACCTCCGAGTTCTGCACACGTTCAGCACGATGACGTCCCTCGAACTCTTGATCCAGCAGAGGGTTGAGGAAGTAGATGAGTTCCGTCAGCACGACGGCGTGGTGAGGTGATGGTGAAGTGATCCACGTAGGGCTTCGCCTAAGCACCGCAAGAATATGACCAGAGGCGTAAACTGTGGAGGGGGGCGCCGCACACGGCTTGGAACAATTGATGTGTGTTCTAGGGACGCCCCCCTATATATAAAGGAGGGAGGGAGAGGAGGCCGGCCCTAGGCGTGCCCCCAAGTAGGAGGAGTCCTACTTGGGGTCCTAGTAGGATTCGCCCCCCCTCCTTTTACCGGAGGGGGGAAAGGGGGAAGGAGAGAGGGGGGAGAAGGAAAGGGGGCACCCCTCCCCTTGTCCAATTAAGATTCCTCCATGGTGGGGGGCGCGCCACCCCTTTGTCGGCTGGTGTGCCTCCCTCCTATGGTCCATATGGCCCATATCTTCCCCAGGGGGTTTCGGTAACCCTCTGGTACTCTGATATGTACCTAATACATTTCGAACACTTCCGGTGTCCGAATACTACCTTCCCATATATCAATCTTTACCTCTCAACCATTTCGAGACTCCTCGTCATGTCCGTGATCTCATCCGGGACTCCGAACAACCTTCGGTCACCAAAACACATAACTCATACAATACATATCCTTTTTTTACAATACATATCGTCATCGAACGTTAAGCGTGTGGACCCTACGGGTTCGAGAACTATGTAGACATGACCGAGACACCTCTCCAGTCAATAACCAATAGCGGAACCTGGATGCTCATATTTGTTCCCACATATTCTACTAAGATCTTTATCGGCCGAGCCGCTATGACAACATACGTTATTCCCTTTGTCATCGGTATGTTACTTGCCTGAGATTCGATCGCCGGTATCTTCATACCTAGTTCAATCTCGTTACCGGCAAGTCTCTTTACTCATTCCATAATGCATCATCCCGCAACTAACTCATTAGTCGCATTGCTTGCAAGGCTTCATGTAAGGGCATATTTATCCCTTAGTAGTTTTGGTGATTGATGACAATGCTTTTGCGTACTAATCGCGTGCTTTGAGCATTTCAGATATATCATGTCTAAACACAAGAAGATTTGGTGCCCCTCGAAGACTATTGAAGACGACACTTCTCTATGTTTCTTTTCGGTGGATTTGAGTCGTAGGAAAGACGTACTATTAAGAGGGGGTCCGCGTTGAAAAGTTTGGGTGGAATCTCACGTACACGTCTGTTCCTTTTTGCACCACCTTTCCTTTGGCTCTTTGGAGCATCCTCCGTCTCTTTGTGTCTCTACAAAATGAAGGACTCCTAATGTTGCTAAACTGAGGCAGGCAGTAGTACTGTTCTCCAGAGCGGTACTACTGCAGGCCCTTGCGGTAGTACCGAGCTCATGCATGATAGTACCGTAGGTGCTCACGGTAGTCCTATTCTGAGGAAGCTGATGATATTGATCATGAAACTTCAGATCAAGTTTCTACTAAACCTCGTAGGTCTACCAGAGTAAGATCCGCACCAGAGTGGTACGGTAATCCTATTCTGGAAGTCATATTACTTGACCATGATGAACCTATGAACTATGAGGAAGCGATGATGAGTCCAGATTCCGCAAAATGGCTAGAGGCCATGAAATCTGAGATGGGATCCATGTACGAAAACAAAGTATGGACTTTGGTTGACTTGCCCAATGATCGGCAAGCCATTGAGAATAAATGGATCTTTAAGAAGAAGACTGACGCTGATGGTAATATAACTATCTATAAAGCTCGACTTATTGCGAAAGGTTTTCGACAAAGTTCAAGGGGTTGACTACGATGAGACTTTCTCACCCGTAACGATGCTTAAGTCTGTCAAGAACATCCTGAAATACCTGAAAAGGACTAAGGATATGTTTCTCGTATATGGAGGTGACAAAGAGCTAGTCGTAAATGGTTACGTTGATGCAAGCTTTGACACTGATCCGGACGATTCTAAATCGCAAACTGGATACGTGTTTTTATTAAACGGTGGAGCTGTAAGTTGGTGCAGTTCTAAACAAAGCGTCGTGGCGGGATCTACATGTGAAGCGGAGTACATAGCTGCTTCTGAAGCAGCAAATGAAGGAGTCTGGATGAAGGAGTTCATTACCGATCTAGGTGTCATACCTAGTGCATCGGGACCAATGAAGATCTTCTGTGACAATACTAGTGCAATTGCTTTGGCAAAGGAATCCAGATTTCACAAGAGAACCAAGCACATCAAGAGACACTTCAATTCCATTCGGGACCAAGTCCAAGTGGGAGACATAGAGATTTGCAAAATACATACGGATCTGAATGTTGCAGACCTGTTGACTAAGCCTCTCTCACGAGCAAAACATGATCAACACCAAGACTCCATGGGTGTTAGAATCATTACTATGTAATCTAGATTATTGACTCTAGTGCAAGTGGGAGAATGAAGGAAATATGCCCTAGAGGCAATCATAAAGTTATTATTTATTTCCTCATATCATGATAAATGTTTATTATTCATGCTAGAATTGTATTAACCGGAAACATGATACATGTGTGAATACATAGACAAACATATAGTCACTAGTATGCCTCTACTTGACTAGCTCATTAATCAAAGATGGTTATGTTTCCTAACCATAGACATGTGTTGTCATTTGATTAATGGGATCACATCATTAGAAGAATGATGTGATTGACATGACCCATTCCGTTAGCCTAGCACTTGATCGTTTAGTATACTGTTATTGCTTTCTTCATGACTTATACATGTTCCTGTAACTATGAGAAATATGCAACTCCCGTTTACCGGAGGAACACTTTGGGTACTACCAAACGTCACAATGTAACTGGGTGATTATAAAGGAGTACTACAGGTGTCTCCGAAGGTACATGTTGAGTTGGCGTATTCCGAGATTAGGTTTTGTCACTCCGATTGTCGGAGAGGTATCTCTGGGCCCTCTCGGTAATGCACATCATTATAAGCCTTGCAAGCAATGTGACCAAATGAGTTGGTTACGGGATGACGCATTACGGAACGAGTAAAGAGACTTGCCGGTAACGAGATTGAACTAGGTATTGGATACCGACGATCAAATCTCGGGCAAGTAACATACCGATGACAAAGGGAATAACATATGTTGTTATGCGGTTTGACCGATAAAGATCTTCGTAGAATATGTAGGAACCAATATGGGCATCCAGGTCCCGCTATTGGTTATTGACCGAGAATGGTTCTAGGTCATGTCTACATAGTTCTCGAACCCGTAGGGTCCGCACGCTTAACGTTACGATGACAGTTTTATTATGAGTTTATAAGTTTTGATGTACCGAAGTTTGTTCGGAGTCCCGGATGTGATCACGGACATGACGAGGAGTCTCGAAATGGTCGAGACATAAAGATTGATATATTGGAAGCCTATGTTTGGACATCGGAAAGGTTCCAGGTGAAATCGGGATTTTACCGGAACACCGGGGGGTTACCGGAACCCTCCCGGGGGTTAATGGGCCTTAGTGGGCCATGAGGGAGAAGAGGAGGGCCGGCCAGGGCAGGCCGCGCGCCCCCTCCCCCCCTAGTCCGAATAGGACAAGGAAGGGGGGGCGGCGCCCCCCTCTCCTCTTTCCCCTCCCCCCTTTCCTTCTCCACCAAGGCAAGAGGGGGAGTCCTACTCCCGGTGGGAGTAGGACTCCTCCAGGCGCACCCCAAGGGGGCCGGCCGCACCTCCCCCTCCCTCCTTATATACGGGGGCAGGGGGGCACCCCAGGACACAATTTTATCTACGGATCATTCCTTAGCCGTGTGCGGTGCCCCCCTCCACCATATTCCACCTCGGTCATATCGCCGCGGAGTTTAGGCGAAGCCCTGCGCCGGTAGAGCATCATCATCATCACCACGCCGTCGTGCTGACAGAACTCATCCCCGAAGCTTTGCTGGATCGGAGCCCGGGGATCGTCATCGAGCTGAACATGTGCTGAACTCGGAGGTGTCGTACGTTCGGTACTTGGATCGGTCGGATCGTGAAGACGTACGACTACATCAACCGCGTTGTCATAATGCTTCCGCTTACGGTCTACGAGGGTACGTGGATAACACTCTCCCCTCTCGTTGCTATGCCATCACCATGATCTTGCGTGTACGTAGGAATTTTTTTGAAATTACTATGTTCCCCAACAGTGGCATCAGAGCCTAGGTTTTATGCGTTGATGTTATATGCACGAGTAGAACACAAGTGAGTTGTGGGCGATATAAGTCATACTACTTACCAGCATGTCATTACGCGTACGCTTACGCGAGACTGGTTTCACCGCTACGAGCACTCGTTGCTTAAAGGTGATCGGCGGGTGTCTGTCTCTCTCACTTTAGTTGAACCGAGTGTGGCTACGCCCGGTCCTTGTGAAGGTTAAAACAGCACCAACTTGACAAACTATCGTTGTGGTTTTGATGCGTAGGTAAGAACGGTTCTTGCTAAGCCCGTAGCAGCCACGTAAAAATTGCAACAACAAAGTAGAGGACGTCTAACTTGTTTTTGCAGGGCATGTTGTGATGTGATATGGTCAAGACGTGATGCTATATTTTATTGTATGAGATGATCATGTTTTGTAACCGAAGTTATCGGCAACTGGCAGGAGCCATATGGTTGTCACTTTATTGTATGAAATGCAAACGCCCTGTAATTGCTTTACTTTATCATTAAGTAGTAGCGATAGTCGTAGAAGCAATAGATGGCGTAACGACAATGATGCTACGATGGAGATCAAGGTGTCGCGCCGGTGACGATGGTGATCACGACGGTGCTTCGAAGATGGAGATCACAAGCACAAGATGATGATGACCATATCATATCACTTATATTGATTGCATGTGATGTTTATCCTTTATGCATCTTATCTTGCTTTGATTGACGGTAGCATTTTAAGATGATCTCTCACTTAATAATCAAGAAGTGTTCTCCCTGAGTATGCACCGTTGCGAAAGTTCTTCGTGCTGAGACACCACGTGATAATCGGGTGTGATAGGCTCTACGTTCAAATACAACGGGTGCAAAACAGTTGCACACGCGGAATACTCAGGTCATACTTGACGAGCCTAGCATATACAGATATGGCCTCGGAACACGGAGACCGAAAGGTCGAACGTGAATCATATAGTAGATATGATCAACATAGTGATGTTCACCATTGAAACTACTCCATCTCACGTGATGATCAGACATGGTTTAGTTGATTTGGATCACGTGATCACTTAGATGACTACAGAGATGTCTGTCTAAGTGGGAGTTCTTTAGTAATATGATTAATTGAACTTAAATTTATCATGAACTTAGTACCTGATAGTATTTTGCTTGTCTATGTTTGTTTGTAGATAGATGGCTCGTGCTGTTGTTCCGTTAAATTTTAATGCGTTCCTTGAGAAAGCAAAGTTGAAAGATGATGGTAGCAATTACACGGACTGGGTCCGTAACCTGAGGATTATCCTCATTGCTGCACAGAAAAGTTACGTCCTGGAAGCACCGCTGGGTGCCAGGCCTGCTGCTGATGCAACTGACGACGTTAAGAACGTCTGGCAGAGCAAAGCTGATGACTACTCGATAGTTCAGTGTGCCATGCTTTACGGCTTAGAACCGGGTCTTCAACGACGTTTTGAACGTCATGGAGCATATGAGATGTTTCAGGAGTTGAAGTTAATATTTCAAGCAAATGCCCGGATTGAGAGATATGAAGTCTCCAATAAGTTCTATAGCTGCAAGATGGAGGATAATGGTTCTATCAGTGAACACATACTCAAAATGTCTGGGTATAATAATCACTTGATTCAACTGGGAGTTAATCTTCCTGATGATAGTGTCATTGACAGAATTCTTCAATCACTGCCACCAAGCTACAAGAGCTTCGTGATGAACTATAATATGCAAGGGATGAACAAGACTATTCCCGAGCTCTTCGCGATGCTAAAAGCCGCGGAGGTAGAAATCAAGAAGGAGCATCAAGTGTTGATGGTTAACAAGACCACCAGTTTCAAGAAAAAGGGCAAAGGGAAGAAGAAGGGGAACTTCAAAAAGAACAGCAAGCAAGTTGCTGCTCAAGAGAAGAAACCCAAGTCTGGACCTAAGCCTGAAACTGAGTGCTTCTACTGCAAGCAGACTGGACACTGGAAGCGGAACTGCCCCAAGTATTTGGCGGATAAGAAGGATGGCAAAGTGAACAAAGGTATATGTGATATACATGTTATTGATGTGTACCTTACTAATGCTCGCAGTAGCACCTGGGTATTTGATACTGGTTCTGTTGCTAATATTTGCAACTCGAAACAGGGACTACGAATTAAGCGAAGATTGGCTAAGGACGAGGTGACGATGCGCGTGGGAAATGGTTCCAAAGTCGATGTGATCGCGGTCGGCACGCTACCTCTACATCTACCATCGGGATTAGTTTTAGACCTAAATAATTGTTATTTGGTGCCAGCGTTGAGCATGAACATTATATCTGGATCTTGTTTGATGCGAGACGGTTATTCATTTAAATCAGAGAATAATGGTTGTTCTATTTATATGAGTAATATCTTTTATGGTCATGCACCCTTGAAGAGTGGTCTATTTTTATTGAATCTCGATAGTAGTGATACACATATTCATAGTGTTGAAACCAAAAGATGCAGAGTTGATAACGATAGTGCAACTTATTTGTGGCACTGCCGTTTAGGTCATATCGGTGTAAAGCGCATGAAGAAACTCCATACTGATGGGCTTTTGGAATCACTTGATTATGAATCACTTGGTACTTGCGAACCGTGCCTCATGGGCAAGATGACTAAAACGCCGTTCTCCGGAACTATGGAGCGAGCAACTGATTTGTTGGAGATCATACATACTGATGTTTGTGGTCCAATGAATGTTGAGGCTCGCGGCGGGTATCGTTATTTTCTCACCTTCACAGATGATTTGAGCAGATATGGGTATATCTACTTAATGAAACACAAGTCTGAAACATTTGAAAAGTTCAAAGAATTTCAGAGTGAAGTGGAAAATCATCGTAACAAGAAAATAAAGTTTCTACGATCTGATCGTGGAGGAGAATATTTGAGTTACGAGTTTGGTCTACACTTGAAACAATGCGGAATAGTTTCGCAACTCACGCCACCCGGAACACCACAACGAAATGGTGTGTCCGAACGTCGTAATCGTACTTTACTAGATATGGTGCGATCTATGATGTCTCTTACTGATTTACCGCTATCGTTTTGGGGTTATGCTTTAGAGACGGCCGCATTCACGTTAAATAGGGCACCATCAAAATCCGTTGAGACGACACCTTATGAACTATGGTTTGGCAAGAAACCAAAGTTGTCGTTTCTTAAAGTTTGGGGCTGCGATGCTTATGTGAAGAAACTTCAACCAGATAAGCTCAAACCCAAATCAAAGAAATGTGTCTTCATAGGATACCCAAAAGAGACTATTGGGTACACCTTCTATCACAGATCTGAGGGCAAGATTTTCGTTGCTAAAATCGGATCCTTTCTAGAGAAGGAGTTTCTCTCGAAAGAAGTGAGTGGGAGGAAAGTAGAACTTGATGAGATAACTATATCTACTCCCTTGTTGGAAAGTAGTTCATCACAAGAACCGGTTCCTGTGGCAACTACACCAACTAGTGAGGAAGCTGATGATATTGATCATGAAACTTCAGATCAAGTTTCTACTAAACCTCGTAGGTCTACCAGAGTAAGATCCGCAGCAGAGTGGTACGGTAATCCTATTCTGGAAGTCATGTTACTTGACCATGATGAACCTACGAACTATGAGGAAGCGATGATGAGCCCAGATTCCGCAAAATGGCTAGAGGCCATGAAATCTGAGATGGGATCCATGTACGAAAACAAAGTATGGACTTTGGTTGACTTGCCCGATGATCGGCAAGCCATTGAGAATAAATGGATCTTTAAGAAGAAGACTGACGCTGATGGTAATATAAGTGTCTATAAAGCTCGACTTGTTGCGAAAGGTTTTCGACAAAGTTCAAGGGGTTGACTACGATGAGACTTTCTCACCCGTAGCGATGCTTAAGTCTGTCCGAATCATGTTAGCTATTGCTGCATTTCATGATTATGAAATTTGGCAAATGGATGTCAAAACTGCATTCTTGAATGGATTTCTAGAAGAAGAGTTGTATATGATGCAACCAGAAGGTTTTGTTGATCCAAAAGGTGCTAACAAAGTGTGCAAGCTCCAGCGATCCATTTATGGACTGGTGCAAGCATCTCGGAGTTGGAATAAACGTTTTGATAGTGTGATCAAAGCATATGGTTTTATACAGACTTTTGGAGAAGCCTGTATTTACAAGAAAGTGAGTGGGAGCTCTGTAGCATTTCTGATTTTATATGTAGATGACATATTATTAATTGGAAATGATATAGAATTTCTGGATAGCATAAAGGGATACTTGAATAAAAGTTTTTCAATGAAAGACCTCGGTGAAGCTGCTTACATATTGGGCATCAAGATCTATAGAGATAGATCAAGACGCTTAATAGGACTTTCACAAAGCACATACCTTGACAAAATTTTGAAAAAGTTCAAAATGGATCAGGCAAAGAAAGGTTTCTTGCCTGTGCTACAAGGTGTGAAGTTGAGTCAAACTCAATGCTCGACCACAGCAGAAGATAGAGAGAAAATGAAAGATGTTCCCTATGCTTCAGCCATAGGCTCTATCATGTATGCAATGCTGTGTACCAGACCTGACGTATGCTTAGCAATAAGCTTGGCAGGAAGGTACCAAAGTAATCCAGGAGTGGATCACTGGACAGCGGTCAAGAACATCCTGAAATACCTAAAAATGACTAAGGATATGTTTCTCGTATATGGAGGTGACAAAGAGCTAGTCGTACATGGTTACGTTGATGCAAGCTTTGACACTGATCCGGACGATTCTAAATCGCAAACTGGATACGTGTTTTTATTAAACGGTGGAGCTGTATGTTGGTGCAGTTCTAAACAAAGCGTCGTGGCGGGATCTACATGTGAAGCGGAGTACATAGCTGCTTCTGAAGCAGCAAATGAAGGAGTCTGGATGAAGGAGTTCATTACCGATCTAGGTGTCATACCTAGTGCATCGGGACCAATGAAGATCTTCTGTGACAATACTAGTGCAATTGCTTTGGCAAAGGAATCCAGATTTCACAAGAGAACCAAGCACATCAAGAGACACTTCAATTCCATTCGGGACCAAGTCCAAGTGGGAGACATAGAGATTTGCAAAATACATACGAATCTGAATGTTGCAGACCTGTTGACTAAGCCTCTCTCACGAGCAAAACATGATCAACACCAAGACTCCATGGGTGTTAGAATCATTACTATGTAATCTAGATTATTGACTCTAGTGCAAGTGGGAGAATGAAGGAAATATGCCCTAGGGGCAATCATAAAGTTATTATTTATTTCCTCATATCATGATAAATGTTTATTATTCATGCTAGAATTGTATTAACCGGAAACATGATACATGTGTGAATACATAGACAAACATATAGTCACTAGTATGCCTCTACTTGACTAGCTCATTAATCAAAGATGGTTATGTTTCCTAACCATAGACATGTGTTGTCATTTGATTAATGGGATCACATCATTAGAAGAATGATGTGATTGACATGACCCATTCCGTTAGCCTAGCACTTGATCGTTTAGTATACTGCTATTGCTTTCTTCATGACTTATACATGTTCCTGTAACTATGAGAAATATGCAACTCCCGTTTACCGGAGGAACACTTTGGGTACTACCAAACGTCACAACGTAACTGGGTGATTATAAAGGAGTACTACAGGTGTCTCCGAAGGTACATGTTGAGTTGGCGTATTCCGAGATTAGGTTTTGTCACTCCGATTGTCGGAGAGGTATCTCTGGGCCCTCTCGGTAATGCACATCATTATAAGCCTTGCAAGCAATGTGACCAAATGAGTTGGTTACGGGATGACGCATTACGGAACGAGTAAAGAGACTTGCCGGTAATGAGATTGAACTAGGTATTGGATACCGACGATCAAATCTCGGGCAAGTAACATACTGATGACAAAGGGAACAACGTATGTTGTTATGCGGTTTGACCGATAAAGATCTTCGTAGAATATGTAGGAACCAATATGGGCATCCAGGTCACGCTATTGGTTATTGACCGAGAATGGTTCTAGGTCATGTCTACATAGTTCTCGAACCCGTAGGGTCCGCATGCTTAACGTTACGATGACAGTTTTATTATGAGTTTATAAGTTTTGATGTACCGAAGTTTGTTTGGAGTCCCGGATGTGATCACAGACATGACGAGGAGTCTCAAATGGTCGAGACATAAAGATTGATATATTGGAAGCCTATGTTTGGACATCGGAAAGGTTCCAAGTGAAATCGGGATTTTATCGGAACACCGGGGGGTTACCGGAACCCTCCCGGGGGTTAATGGGCCTTAGTGGGCCATGAGGGAGAAGAGGAGGGCCGGCCAGGGCAGGCCGCGTGCCCCCTCCCCCCTAGTCCGAATAGGACAAGGAAGGGGGGGCGGCACCCCCCTCTCCTCTTTCCCCTCCCCCCTTTCCTTCTCCACCAAGGCAAGAGGGGGGAGTCCTACTCCCGGTGGGAGTAGGATCCTCCAGGCGCACCCCAAGGGGCCGGCCGCACCTCCCCCTCCCTCCTTTATATACGGGGGCAGGGGGGCACCCCAGGACACAAGTTGATCTATGGATCGTTCCTTAGCCGTGTGCGGTGCCCCCCTCCACCATATTCCACCTCGGTCATATCGTCGCGGAGTTTAGGCGAAGCCCTGCGCTGGTAGAGCATCATCATCGTCACCACGCCGTCGTGCTGACGGAACTCATCCCCGAAGCTTTTCTGGATCGGAGCCCGGGGATCGTCATCGAGCTGAACGTGTGCTGAACGCGGAGGTGCCGTACGTTCGGTACTTGGATCGGTCGGATTGTGAAGACGTATGACTACATCAACCGCGTTGTCATAACGCCTCCGCTTACGGTCTACGAGGGTACATGGACAACACTCTCCCCTCTCGTTGCTATGCCATCACCATGATCTTGCGTGTACGTAGGAAATTTTTTGAAATTACTACGCTCCCCAACAGTACTGTTCTCCAGAGCGGTACTAGTGCAGGCCCTTGCGGTAGTACCAAGCTCCTCCACGGTAGTACCGTAGGTGCTCCCGGTAGTACCACTCCTTGAGAGCGGTAGTACCGTGGCCTCGGGCCAGGCGCAGCTGCTCGAGCAGTAGTAGGGGGTGGATGTAATTTTTTACATCCGCGCCCTACGCAGTAGTACCGCGCCATGGCGCGGTAGTACCGTGAGCTCTGGCCAGGCACAACAGCATGAGCGGAAGTAGGGGCAGGTGTAATTTTTTTACATCCGCGCCCTACACGGTAGTACCACTCCGGGCTTGCGGTAGTACCGTGTTGGATTTTTGCATAGATCAAAACTCAGCGGATGTAGTCACGGATGTAATTTTTTTATATCCGTGCCTTCTCAGCCTAGACTATTACTGCCTTGCGGTAGTACCGCGCCAGCGGTTCTACCGCCCCATGTCTTAGCACACCAGGGCTAGTCTTGGCCCCTGCCGTGCCAACGGTAGTACCGCGGTGCGCCGCGGGAGTACCGCAGGCCCGTGTGGTAGTACCGCTTGTATGATGCGGTAGTACCGCGTGTCGCAGGCTGAGTTGGTGGATAACGGTTGGATTTGTCCCTTGACTATAAATGGGATGTCTTCTTCCCCGAGTTGACTAACTCTTCCACCACTAAGCTCCATTGATGCTCTAAGCTCCATTTTCGCCCCATCTCTCTCCCTAGCCAATCAAACTTGTTGATTCTCTAGGAATTGGTTGAGAAGGCCCGAATCTACACTTCCAGCAAGAGAAATTTGATCCCCCCACTAATCCCTTGCGGATCTTGTTACTCTTGGGTGTTTGAGCACCCTAGACGGTTGAGGTCACCGCGGAGCCATAGTCCATTGTGGTGAAGTTTCATGGTGTCGTTGGGAGCCTCCAATTAAGTTGTGGAGATTGCCCCAACCTTGTTTGTAAAGGTTCGGTCGCGGCCTCCAATGGCACCATTAGTGGAATCACGGCATCTCGCATTGTGTGAGGGCGTGAGGAGAATACGGTGGCCCTAGTGGCTTCTTGGGGAGCATTGTGCCTCCACACGCTCCAATGGAGACGTACTTCCCCTCAAAAGGAAGGAACTTCGGCAACACATCCTCGTCTTCATCGGTTTCGCTTTTGGTTATCTCTCACCTTTACTTGTGCAAGCTATATTGTGTTATATCCTTTGCTTGCTTGTGTGATTCTTGTTGTTTCATCATATAGGTTGCTCACCTAGTTGCATATCTAGACAACCTACTTTGATGCAAAGTTTAATTTGGTAAAGAAAAGCTAAAAATTGTTGGTTGCCTATTCACCCCCCTCTAGTCAACTATATCGATCCTTTCAATTGGTATCAGAGCCTCGTCTCTTAATTAAGGGCTTTACCGTCCTAAGAGTATGGTTGACACCATAGACGGTGAGGAGGAGCACCCCGGTGTGAATCCTTCTTCATCTACGGCCGATGGGGGATCCCCGGTCTCACGTCAGGAATTCAATGTGGATTTGGACACATTGAAAACCTCCATGACGAATGAGGTAAAAGGCATGTTCAAAGAGTTCCTTGATGATCTTAAATTATCCACCGCACCTTTGGAAGTGGCCGCTCCCACTAACAAGGTGGCGGATGCCAACTCCGATAAGGGGGAAGCTTCTAGTGATAGAGTTCCTTTATCTAGTGGTTGAAATGGTAGCGGCATCTTTGCCCATGTTGAACCACCTCTTACTTACTGAGGACCGGTTCCCTCCACTCATTTAAATCATGCGGGTTCTCCTCCTAAGATTGTGAAAAATGAGGATTTTGACTCTTGGGTCCATCGCTTTAAACGTCATTTAAACCATGTCAATACTAATCTTTGGAGAATTATTGAGCAAGGTTTCTATCCCCATGACCCAAGCAAATTTACTCCGAGAGAAGCCGCGGATCATCAATTCAATGAGAATGCCCTCTTCATCATCCAAGACGCAATTCCATCCGAAGACATTGCACATCTTCGTCCGTTCACCGTGGCCAAGGAAGCTTGGCACCATGTTGTTTCTCTTTACAAGGGAAGCGCAAGCATTCAACGCTCCAACTATGAAGTGGTGCAAGATGAAGCCGATGAGTTTGCAATGAATGAAGATGAAGAACCTCGTGTGCTTTACCGGAGATTAACCACTCTCACGGTCTCTCTCCGAGATCATGGGAGCAAGGATACAGATGATAATTGGATCAAGTGCAAATTCCTCAAGGCCATGATGCCTTACCACAAGGCCATGTCCTCCGTCATCCGTCAAAGGCCGGACTTCCACACCTTGTCCTCAAATGCAGTGTTGGATGAGTTTGTGGCGATGAGAATCTTGGACAAGGCCGCTGATAATGCAGTGTTGCGTTCTCAAAGAGCAAAGAAGCCCAACCTTGCCTTGAAGGCCAAGGCTAGTGTGGAAGAAGAGGATGAAGAGGAAGATGAAGAGAGCAACCCCGAAGATAGGAAATATGATTATCATGAGCACATGGCTCTTGCTTCAAGGCAATTTTGGAGCAAGAAGAACTCAAGGCCCCATTTCAACAAGAACAACTCAAGTGGCTTCAAGGGCAAGCAACGTGTGAGAACATGTTACAATTGTGGCAATGTGAGCCATTTTGTTGCGGAGTGCCCTTACAAGAAGCGGGAAGACAATGGTGGCAAGCTCATCCGAAAAGACAAAGCCAAGTCCTTCCCCAACAAGAACAACTTCACCAAGAAGACTCCGACCAAAGGGATGGTGGCACAAGAAGAATACAATGAGGATGAGGATGATGATGATGAAAATAGTGAAGCCATGGCCATGGCCTCCGTTGCCATTGCCACAACTCCACAGGTGTCTCTCTTCAATTCACCCAACGAGAACATCACCGCCAAGTGCCTCATGGCCAAAGCCACCAACAAGGTAACCCCCAACATCAAAACTACCATCATTACTAATCCCTCCTTGACGGATTGCATTGATGAAAGTGAGGGGTCTAATGAGGAAGTAAATGAATTTGAGTCTTTTATGAGTAATCTCAAGGGGAAATCCAAGAAGCACTTCGTTGCTCTCTTGGAAAAACTTGGTGAAGCCAATGACATGATCGAGGCTCATGAAGAAACCATCTCTAAGATAGATGGTCATAGTCGCGACTATGCCGATGAGATATTGGATCTCTCCAATGCTCTTGAGGAAGAGCGTGTTCATTGTTTGGCTCTTGAGGAGTCACACAACGATGACCATGCTAAATTAAAGAAAGATCTTGATCATGCTATTGTTGTATCTCGTGTGCTCGACTCTGAGAAGGCCAAACTTGGGGTTGACCATGCTAGACTCAAAGAGGAGTTTGATATACTTGACAAGGCTCACAAGGCCTTGAATGGTGCTCATGCTAGCCTCAAGGAGTCTCATGATCAACTCCAAGTGAAGCTAACCAAGGAGAAAGCCCCTTTTTCTCATATGGTCTTAATCGATAACGCAAATGCTACTAACCCGTGTTGTGGGCATGTGCATCTTGTGGAGGAAAATGCCAAGTTGAAGGAGCAACTTGAGAAAGGCCTTGTCTCTTGCATACAAGGTGAGAAGAACCTTAATGACCTTTTGAGCAATCAAAAGGAGGTTGTGGCCAAGGAGGGAGTTGGGTTCGCACCCAAGTCCAAGAACAAGAAGAAGAATGACAAGACCAAACGACCTCCTCCTCTCAAGCAAACTTTTGTGAAGGAGGGAGAGGGTTCTTCAAAGGAGAAGAAGAACAATGTGAAGGGTGGTGATGTCAAAAAGGGCAATGCCACCCCTTCCAACAAAGCCGGCGAATTTAACCCTTCTTATGTGTTGTGACATGCTAGTGATGGGCATGTTTATGCTAAATTTGTTGGTACTCCTTATGAGTACATTGAATGGTCTATTTGGGTTCCTAAGACCCTTGTTACTAACACTAAAGGACCCATTACAAAATGGGTACCTAAAACCAAGCATTGATCTCTTGTAGGTGTTTGCTTCCAGGTGGGGGATCATGGTTGCTCGATAGTGGAGCCACAAATCATATGACCGGAAGCAAGGACTTGGTGGTGGACGTGCAAAAGATCACATCTATGCCCACCAATGTCAAGTGGGGTGATGCCTCGTATTCTAAGGTATTGGGTCTTGGCAAGGTAGTCATTTTTCATGATCTCATGATTGAGAAAGTCATGCTTGTTAAGTCCCTTGCATACAATTTACTTTCCGTTCGTCAACTTGCAATCATGGGTTTTGCCACATTCTTTGATATTGATATAGTGGCCCTCTTGTGGAGCAAGACTCTTAAAGTAGCCTTTGTTGGGCATGTCAAGAACAGTCTTTATGTGATTAACTTTTCAGAGCAACCCACTAAGACCGCGACATGCCTAATGGCTAAAGTTGATGTGGGGTGGCTTTGGCATGACCGTTTAGCTCATGTCAATATGAGATCTTTGCAAAGTCTTCTCAAGGGGGGCCATGTCCGTGGACTAACCAATGTTAGCTTTGCCAAAGATCGTGCATGCAGTGCTTGTATCAAAGGAAAGTTACATGAGAAGGCTCACCCTCCCACGACTATCATCTACTCGAAGAGACCCTTGGAGCTCCTTCACATGGATATCTTTAGGCCTCCATCCTTTGATAGTCTTGGGGGTAGAAAGTATTGCTTGGTGATTGTCGATGATTACTCAAGGTACACTTTGGTATATTTTTTCAAGAGGAATAGTGAAACTCAACAAACTGTCATCGACTTTGCAAATGAAGCTCAACGTCAACACGATGCAAAGATCTTGACAATTAGAAGTGACAACAACACCGAGTTTAAGAACTACACCTTCGATGAGTTTCTTAGTGATGAGGGGATCAAGCATCAATATTCTGCACCATACACCCCTCAACAAAATGGTGTTGTGGAGAGGAAGAACCGGATGTTGATGGATGCGGCAAGGACCATGATGGCGGAGTTCAAGTCTCCTTTTAACTTTTGGGCCGAAGCCATCAACACCGCGTGTCATGCATCCAATCGGCTCTATCTCCGCAAAGGCTTGAACAAGACTCCATATGAAATTCTCATCGGTAACAAGCCCAACCTCAAATACTTCTGGGTATTCAGGTGTAAGTGTTTCATTCTCAAGAAAGGTGTTCGTTTGTCTAAATTTGAGGCTAGAGCTCATGAGGGCATATTTGTTGGTTATGCTACAAACTCTCATGCTTACCGTGTCCTCAACAAGTCCAGGGGACTCATTGAGGAGACGTGTAACGTGGAGTTTGACGAGAATAACGGCTCCCATTTGGAGCAAAGTGGTACTTGTGATGTAGGTGATGAAATTCCTCCCCAAGCCATAAGAAGAATGGGTGTTGGTCATATCCTACCCATTGTGGAACCCCTTGTGGCCGAAGGAGAAGGACAATGCTCCACTCAAGTGGAGCCATCACCGACCCAAGACCCACACGCTTTCGAAGAACAAAGTGAAGGCCCTCAGACTCGTGAACAAGATCAAGGGAAAGATCGACCTCGAGATGGTGGTGATACACCAAGTGATGCCCAAGATCGAGTTCTCCCTTCTGATCAAGTTCAAGATCAAGAGCAAGCTCAAGATCAAGAACAAGCTTAAGACGACACTCAAGATGATCAAGTTTCCGCTCCTATTTTCACACCTGAGGAGGAATTAGAGCGTCGTGCGGCTAAGATTGCTTCCAAGCTCACAACCAAAGGTCATCTCATGGATAATGTAGTTGGAAGCCTAAGAAAGGGGGTAAGCACTCCTAGAAAATTAGCAAACTATTGTGAACATCACACGTTTGTTTCTTGTGTCGAACCCCAGAAGGCCTATGAGGCACTCGAGGATCCGAATTGGCTCAATGCCATGCATGAAGAACTCAACAACTTCGAGCACAACCAAGTGTGGAGATTAGTGCCAAGGCCAACGGGGAATCATTGGAACCAAGTGGATATTCAAGAACAAGCAAGATGCTCATGGGATCATTGTTCACAACAAGGCTCGTTTGGTGGCACAAGTCTACTCCCAAGTCGGGGGTATCGACTACGGTGAAACTTTTTCTCCCGTTGCTCGCCTTGAATCTATTTGTTTGTTGATTGCTTATGCTTCTCATCATAATTTCAAGTTGCAACAAATGGATGTGAAGAGTGCTTTTCTTAATGGTCCCATTAATGAGTTGGTGTATGTCAAACAAATCCCCGGGGTTCGAGGATCCCTATGTCCCCGATCATGTGTACCAACTCGACAAGGCACTCTATGGCCTTAAACAAGCCCCACGTGCGTGGTATGAGCATCTTACCGAGTTGTTGCAAGATAGTGGGTTCGAAATTGGGAAAATTGACCCCACTCTTTTTACTAAGAAGGTCAAAGGGGAGTTGTTTGTATGCCAACTATATGTTGATGATATTATCTTTGGTTCCCCTAACAAAGCTTTCAATGAGGAATTTTCCGCTCTCATGACCTCAAAGTTCAAGATGTCTATGATGGTAGAGTTGAAGTTCTTTCTCGGGTTCGAAATCAAGCAAAGAAGAGAAGGAACCTTCATCAACCAAGCCAAGTACACTCAAGACATGCTCAAGAGATTCAAGCTAAGTGATGTCAAGCCGGCCTCCACCCCAATGCCCGTCAAATGCCAACCTGACATAGATCCCAATGGTAAAGCAGTGGATCAAAAGGTATATCGCTCCATGATTGGCTCCTTGCTTTACCTTTGTGCATCTAGACCGGATATCATGTTGAGTGTGGAAATTTGTGCATGGTTTCAAGCCGCACCTAAGGAAAGTCACTTTGTGGCGGTCAAGTGAATCTTTCGATATTTGGCTCATACCCCAAAATTTGGCTTATGGTACCCAAGAGGAGCCAACTTTGATCTTTTGGGCCATTCAGACTCAGATTGGGCGGGAGACAAAGTGGATTGGAAGTCCACCTTTGGAGGATGCCAATTTCTTGGTTGCTCTTTGGTAAGTTGGTATTTTAAGAAGCAAAGTTGTGTGTCTCTCTCGTCCATCGAGGCAGAGTATGTGGCTGCCGGTAGTTGTTGTGCTCAACTTCTATGGATGAGGCAAACTTTGAAGGATTACAGTGTCACTTGTGACAAAGTGCCTCTTTGGTGTGACAATGAAAGTGCCATCAAGATCTCTCTCAACCCGGTGCAACACTTCAAGACGAAGCATATTGAGATTCGGTATCACTTCATCTGGGATCACATTATGCGAGGAGAGATCAAGATCAAGTATGTCAACACTCATGATAACCTTGCAGATATTTTCATGAAGCCCTTGGATGAAGCAAGATTTCGTGAGTTAAGGCATGAGCTAAATATCATTGATTGAGCAATGTAGCTTGAACCCTTGCACACCCCACCATACTCAACTTGATATCTCGTTTAGGTGTAGGCATAGACATAGGGGGAGTGTTGTTCTCTCAATGAACTCTCCCTCCCCCCATTATGCATAAATTGATCAACTCTTTCACATTAGCCATCTTTGATGGTACTTGTGCTTCAAAGACGAGTTTTGGTCATGGGCCCAAGGATAATTCTTCGCGGTGCCATACCAATTGACTCATACATAGGTGGCTTCGGCCACCGCCCTCTCTTCTTGAGAGTTTGATTTTGTGTTTTGGTCTTTGTTTTCCTTTGCCTTCGTTTGAGCCGTGTTTGTGTTTGTGTTGTCTCGCGTGCTAGCTCTTGGTGTGTCCGTTTGTGTGAAGGTTGCGTTGCAAAGGCAGTTATCTTCTCTCATTTGTGAAACTTGCATTTTATTGGGTCTACGGTACTACCATGGCTTGCCACGGTTGAGGGAGTCCTGGATAAGGGGGGATCCGGACAGCCGGACTATGTACTTTGGCTGGACTGATGGACTATGAAGATACAAGATTCAAGACTTTGTCTCGTGTCCGGATGGGACTCTCCTTTGCGTGGAAGGCAAGCTTGGCGATTCGGATGTTAGATCTCCTTCTCTGTAACCGACTCTATGTAACCCTAGCCTCCTCCAGTGTCTATATAAACCAGAGGGTTTAGTCCGTAGGACAACAACAATCACAATCATAGGCTAGCTCCTAGGGTTTAGCCTCTACGATCTCGTGGTAGATCAACTCTTGTAATACTCATATCATCAAGATCAATCAAGCAGGAAGTAGGGTATTACCTCCATCGAGAGGGCCCAAACCTGGGTAAAACATCGTGTCCCCTGCCTCCTGTTACCATTAGCCTAAGACACACAGTTCGGGACCCCCTACCCGAGATCCGCCAGTTTTGACACCGACATTGGTGCTTTCATTGAGAGTTCCACTGTGTTGTCGCGGCAAGGCTCGATGGCTCCTTCAATCATCAACAACAACGCGGTCCAGGGTGAGATTTTTCTCCCTGAAGAGATCTTCGTGTTCGGCGGCTTCGCACTGCGGGCCAATTCGCTTGTCCATCTGGAGCAGATCGATAGCTATGCCCCTAGCCATCAAGTCAGATTCGGAAACTTGAATTACACGACCGATATCCGCGGAGACTTGATCTTCGACGGATTCGGGCCTACGCTAGGAGCGCCAGACGGTCACGACGATCACGACTTAAATTTGCTGTCGGACAGTATCCGGGATATCGCACCTGCAGTAGCTCCAGACCTAAATCCGAGGCGGATCGCATCACCCGAGGACGGGTGGATGGACCCCGCCATGGAGGCCGCATACTCATCGGTGGTAGGGTCGAACACAGACTCCACCTGTAAGGAAGTCTATGTCACCGGACCCCCGGACTTGTGTCCGGCTGTAGGTTCTAGACCGTACGCATCCGGGCCCATCAAATCCGATTGGGCTCCGGTAATTGAGTTCACCGCTGTGGATATCTTTCAGCACTCGCCCTTCGGCGACGTGCTGAATTCATTAAAGTCTCTCTCTTTGTCAGGAGACTCTTGGCCGAACTATGTCCGGCTCGAGTGGGGAGCAGGCGACGAAGAAATTCGTCACCCACCCACCACCCACTTCATTGCCACTGTCGATGATTTGACCGACGTGCTTGACTTCGACTTCGAAGACATCGACGGTATGGACAACGATGCAGGAGAAGGGCAGGAACCACCGCCCACAGGGCGCTGGACAGCCACCTCCTCATATGATATATATATGGTGGACACTCCCAAAGAAAACAATGGCGATGAGGCAATAGAGGATAACCCCTTAGGGAAGAAATCAAAGCATGGGCGTCATCGGCGCCGCTCTAAGCCCCGCCACAGCTATACCGGCACAGGAGACAAAAACAATCCGGATGGTACCGAAGATGAATACAATCCCGATCAGCCTGCCTTCGAGCAAGCTGAACAGGAAGACGGGCAGGTTAGCCCAGATGAACAGGCGACAGACGGATACTTGGAGGACGACAACTATATGCCTCCCTCCTAAGACGAGATGAGCCTCGGCGACGATGAATTCGGTGTGCCTGAGGATCCCGTAGAGCAGGAGCGCTTCAAGCGCCGGCTTATAGCCACTGCAAGAAGCCTGAAAAAGAAGCAGCAGCAGCTCCAAGCTGATCAAGATCTGCTCATAGACAGATGGACTGAGGTCCTGGCAGACGAGGAATACGGACTCGAGCGCCCCACCAAAGGTTACCCAAAGCACAAGTTGCTACCCCAACATGGGGAGGAGGTCCTAGAGCCTACATTACCAGCATAGGACGAGGCTGACCGGCCACCTCGTGGCCGGGATAAAACAGCGTACCAGCCCGAATACCAGCCCGCACCCCCACGCCAATACACTATAGCCCGGGGCAATACGCAGGACCTGTGAGATATATTGGAAAACAAAGTAGGACAGCCAAGATCGATCTACGGATCACGGGGGCGCACCCCAGCACATGACGATGACCGTCATGCCGGATACATTAACAACAAGTCTGACCAGGCCGAACATAACAGACCAGACTTACTCGAACTGTGTAGTAACATAGCCCGGCATAGAGGCGCCGCACACCCCCTCTACTTCATGGATGAAGTAATGGATCACGAATTCTTAGAAGGGTTTAAACCCGTAAACATTGAATCATACGATGGCACAACAGACCCCGCAGTATAGATCGAAGATTTCCTTCTCCACATTCACATGGCCCGCGGTGATGATCTACATGCCATCAAGTATCTTCCCCTTAAACTCAAAGGACCGGCCCGACACTGGCTGAATAGCCTGTCGGCAAATTCCATCGGCAGTTTGGAAAACCTGGAGGACACGTTCCTCGACAACTTCCAAGGCACTTACGTGTGACCACCGGATGCTGATGACTTGAGTCACATTACCCAACAGCCCGAAGAGTCGGCTAGGAAATTCTGGACTCGGTTCCTAACTAAAAAGAACCAAATTGTCGACTGGCCGGACGCCAAAGCCTTGGCGGCCTTTAAGCATAATATCCGCGACGAGTGGCTCGCCCGACACCTCGTCCAAGAAAAACCGAAGTCCATGGCGGCCCTCACGACACTCATGACCCGCTTTTGCATGGGCGATGACAGCTGGCTGGCTCGCAATAGCACCACGCCAAGAAACTCCGGCACTTCAGATGTCCATGACAGTAACGGCAAGCCACGACGCAACAGACATAAGCGTTGGAACAATGGCGACAACACCGAAGACACGGCAGTCAACGCCAGATTGAGTGGCTCAAAACCCGGTCAGCGAAAAAAGCCATTCAAAAGAAACAATCCGGGATCGTCCAGTCTGGACCGCATACTCGATCGCTCGTGCCAAATTCACGGCACCCCTGATAAGCCAGTCGACCACACTAACAGGGATTGCTGGGTGTTCAAATAAGCTGGCAAGATAAATGCCGAAAACAAGGACAAGGGGCTGCACAATGATGATGACGAGGAGCCCCGACGTCCGAACACTGGGGGACAGAAGAAATTTCCTCCCTAGGTGAAAACGGTAAACATGATCTATGCCACCCACATTCCCAAACGGGAACGAAAGCGTGCACTAAGGGACGTCTATGCGATGGAGCCAGTCGCCCCAAAGTTCAACCATGGTCATCATGTCCGATCACTTTTGATCGTAGGGACCACCCTACCAGCATCCGTCACGATGGTTCAGCCGCATTGGTCCTTGACCCAATCATCAACGGATTCCACCTCACGCGAGTCCTTATGGACGGTGGCAGCAGCCTGAACCTGCTTTATCAGGACACAGTGCGCAAAATGGGCATCGATCCCTCGAGGATCAAACCCACCAAAACCACCTTCAAAGATGTAATTCCAGGTGTAGAGGCCCGTTATACGGGCTCAATAACACTGGAAGTGGTCTTCGTATCCCCGGATAATTTCCAAAGCAAGGAGTTAATCTTTGATATCGTCCCTTTCCATAGTGGCTATCATGCACTGCTTGGACGAACCGCATTCGCTCGATTCAATGCGGTACCACACTATGCATACCTGAAGCTCAAGATGCCAGGACCTCGCGGGGTTATAACAGTCAATGGAAACACATACCACTCTCTCCGTACGGAAGAGCACACTGCAGCCCTCGCGGCAGAAGTATAAACAGCCTTCTCCGGCAGACCGCCAATTCGGCGATGACAACCCCGGACACCGTCAAGCGAGTCCGGAGTACTTTGCAATAGGATGGTCAGGCACGCCAAGAGCGCGACTAGCAATCCGGCCTTCGCCCTAGCCCCACTTATGCAGCATTTGTGTCGCGCGTACACAATTACGCACTCAAAATACCATGGGCATAGGCGGAGGCACAACGACAAGGCGGTCCACAGTGCGGTTCAACCGCCACGAGACCCGCATACCTTTATAACCTTCTTTCTCTTTCAGGACCCTACTTTCGGGTAGCCCCTTCAGAGAACCTGATCATCAGACTCATCATAGGAGGGGAAACCAAGGAGGCAAGAGGCTTTGCATACATAGGGAACACCCAGGTGGTCTCTGTTAACGATCGTTATACCTGTTTTACATACCCACATGCAGCCCGCCCTTGGATAGGACATGTCAAATAGTCCTATTTGTTTCTGCTTAACGCATTAATTATACACATACGCTTGGACGTATTATTTAAATAACAACGGGAAATAATATACAGCGTCAGCTTATTATTACTATCTTCATATTTTCCCTAAAATGTTTATTTAACATTGCATCCGTACATTTTGGTACGTTCAGTTTGCCAGGGGCTTCTTATGGTGCCCCATAATAAGGCAAGATAAGTCCGAACACTTTCGACAGTGCGGCACCCCGAACTTATAGCATTATATGCATCAGCTTCGAATCATGTCTTGGGTCAATAGTTGGGTTTGCCCGGCTCCCTTGTTTTGGTACCTTATGTTCCACTATATCGGCTAAGCTAGCGCAGGGAGAACTACTGCGATCGTGTCCCGGTTCTTCCGGACGAGCACCTCAGTAGAGAAAGCCGAAAACTGACTATCATGATGCAGCGAGAGCTGGTCGCTGTTCGAGAGGTCCTAAATCCTTAAAGATTTTTTCCGCTTCGGGCGAGGAATCGGCCTTGTCCGATTTAGGCGTGTATAGCGCCCCAATTTGGCTTTCCGAATACTAGGGGCTTTGCCGAAATTTAAAATTGTAGACTTCTATGGCTAAGTGAGAGTTATAAAGACGCATAGTCCGATTGCCTTGTTCGCTGCGCTAAACACCTTCTTAATGGACCAAAAATTTGGATAAATAGTGTTTGGGTTTTCCACGAACACCCCAGTACTAATTACATGGGGGCAGAAGCCAACGACTGGCCTACTTTTAGAATTTTGTAAACAGCCGCACAGAAGGTAATATTTTAAATCAGCAAAGCGCCATATAGCGAAAACAAACTCGTTTTCATATTACAAAAATGACATGAGTACATTCACTCAAATATTATGTCCTTGGTACATTCATCGGCCACAAGGCGAGCGCCTTTCATAACGCCATCATAATATTTCTTGGGGTAGCAATGCGCCTTACCCTCTGGCGGTCCATCCTTCACCAGCTTCTCTGCATCCAGTTTGGCCCAATGCATCTTCGCACGGGCAAAGGCCCGGCGGGCACCCTCAATGTAGACGGATTGCTTGATAACTTCAAGTCACGGACATGCATTTACCATCCGCTTTATAAGGCTGAAGTAGCTGTCGGGCAGGGGCTCACCGGGCCACATCCGGACTATGAGGTCCTTCATGGCCAGTTCGGCCGCCCTATGGAGTTCAACCAATTGCTTCAATTCGTCACTCAGAGGCATTGGGTGTTCGGCTCCAGTATACTGGGACCAGAACAGCTTCTCCGTCGAGCTCCCCTCTTCAGCATGGTAGAACTCCGTGGCATCCGATATGCTGCATGGCAGATCTGCGAATGCCCCTGGAGAGCTCCGAATGCGGGTAAGTAAAAGAAATGTCTCCTCCACATGCTTGCTTTGCATAATGAATGCCTTACCCGCCGCTATCTTCTTGGCCGCCTGGAATTCCTGGAGGGCCTTTTGGGCTTCGGCCTTGGCGTCTTTCACGCTCTGGAGGGCCTTTGCAAGCTCAGACTCTTGCGTCTTGAAGTCACACTCCAAGGACTCGAACTTCTTGCCGAACTCCTGGAGCTCTTGCTGTACCTCGCCCACCCGAGCATCTTGCTTTTCACGCTCGGTGTGCTCCGTGGCCGCCTTGTCTTCGGCCTCGGATAGCGCTTTCTTCAGGGCAGCCACTTTGGTCATGGCCCCTATTAAAAATCATGACGCTTTTTGTTATCGTCACCAATTTTTTCTCGTCTATATAACACATGGACGAGGTATCACTTACCTTTGTTCTCTTCGAGCAGCCTCTTCGTGAGGCTGAGCTCCTCTTCGATCTGCTTCAGGTCCCGCGTGAGTCCGGCGACCTCGGCAGTGCGGGCGGCTGCGGTCAGTAGCAACGCCTGCTTATTCACATAGACATTTGTTGTTAGACTCCTACGGATTAAAAGTTGACCCTCCGTTTGGTTCTTCTTTCCGAACACCAAACAGAGTATCCGGGGCTACTGTCTATTGGGTGATAATTTCTCACACTTTTTGATTACTTACCTCGAAGCCTGTTAGTAGGCTGGTGCAGGCTTCGGTCAATCCACTCTTGGCGGACCGAACCTTTTCAATCACCGTACTCGTAAGAGTACGGTGCTCTTCATCAATGGAAGCATCACGAAGCACTTCCAACAAACTATCTGATGCCTCTGGAGGGATGGAGGTCATCGGCACGGCCGGCTCGCCCTCCTTAGCGAGGGGCTGCCTACCTGAATCCAGAACCTTTGGAGGTTCTGGTGCAGTGTCCGGCTGGGAGTCCAACTTGCTGCGGCTCTCGTCAGCATAGTCTATGGGGATCTTACCCCCCATGTGCCCGACGTCTGGAATTTTGCCTTGGGGCATCTCCAGAACCGTTTCTCCCTGTTCTAGTATCCTTTGGGACAACACCTCCATGTCATCCGCAGGCCGAGGGGAGGTGGCCGTCGGGAGCAAATTCATCGCCAATCACTCAGAGACCCATCCAAAGAGGATACCTCGAGATGGAACCTAGCCGGGCTGCATATGCGTGTTCAGCATTATAACACACTATGAAGTTAAGTCGCACAAAAGGTATTACGGAGTGCGGATACTTACGATCTCGCCAGGGGCTTGCCCCTGGGCAGCCACTCCTCCTCGTTGTAGGCGGCCGTGGTGGAGTGATCCGGAAGGGACGCCTTTCCCTTCTTCGGCGTCCTAGCCTCCCCCTGTGGGGCGGCTTTTCTTTTCTTCTCCTCCCCAATGGAGGGAGGGGGAATTTCTTCTTGTTTCCCCACATCTCCGTGGGAGGAATCTGCCTCGCCGTCCTCGGACGACGAGCCAGCCTTCCTCTTCTTCTCCTCCCCTTCATGGGAGGAGCGCGCCTCATCGTCTTTGGACGAGGCGTCTGGTGCAACCTTGCGCCGGAGACCCTTCCTGGTCCCCGTGGCCTTCTTTTTGGCCTTCTTCTCCGGTATCTTGTACGGCACCGGAACTAGCATCTCCGTCAGGAGTGCGGTTGCTGGATCTTCTGGCAGCGGAGCCGGACAGTCGATCCGTTCCGCCGTCGTCACGTAATCCTGTTTAATAATCATGATGACTTAGAATCCTCCCACGAATATGTTGGGAAAGGTACATCTTGTGATGTTTAGAGAACTTACCGGATTGGTGAGTCGCACGGCACTGAGTCCGCGATCCTCAGAAGTGGGAGGAGGAACTTCGCCGACCTTGAACAACACCTTCCAGACGTCCTTATGCGTCGTGTCGAAGAGCTCTCGCAGCATCTGGTGTTCGGCCGGATCAAACTCCCACATATTGAATGCCCGTCTTTAACATGGGAGGATCCGGCGGACGAGCATAACCTGGACCACGTTTACGAGTTTGATCTTCTTCTCTATCATGTTTTTGATGCAGTTCTGTAGTCCGGTCAGCTTGGCAGGCACACCCCAAGCCAGGCCCTTCTTTTCCCAGGAGGTAAGCCGCATGGGGATGCTGGATCGGAATTCGGGGGCCGCCGCCCAGTTGGCATCACGCGGCTCGGTGATATAGAACCACCCCGATTGCCACCCTTTCACGATCTCCATGAAGGAGCCTTCAAGCCATGTGACGTTGGGCATTTTTCCCACCATGGTGCCTCCGCACTCTGCTTGCTGGCCGCTCACGATCTTCGGCTTCATGCAGAAGATTTGTAGCCACAGGCTGAAGTGGGGCTTGATGCGGAGAAAGGCCTCGCACACGACGATAAACCCCGAGATGTTGAGGACAAAATTTGGGGCTATATCATGTAAATCTAGCCACAAGTAAAACATGAGCCCGCGGACAAAGGGGTGGAGTGGAAATCCTAGTCCGCGGACAAAATGAGAGAGAAATACAACTCTTTCCTGAGACTTTGGAGTAGGGGTGATCTGTCCCTCCGCTGAAAGCCTGTGCGCGATGTTTGCGGCTAGGTATCCGGCCGCCCGAAGCTTGGTAATGTCCTCCTCCGTGACGGAGGAGGCCATCCACTTGCCTCCCGCTCCGAACATACTGCGAATGGTCCTACGGAGAAGGTGAGAACTTGGGCGCTGGGGCTCGAGAATGCGAGGATGGATGAGCAAAGGAGGGAGAAGACGTGGGTAAGAATGGGGGATCCTTGTCTCTTTATAGAGGTGGCGAAAACTGTGCGCCTCCCCGCTTGCCCGTTGAAATCGCTTATTTTCCAAGCGCCACGTTAAATGGCACGGTTGGGTTACTCGTACCCGTATTAATGAGAATCCCGTGATAAGGGGACATGATCTCTGCTTCGACAAGACGTGCCAAGGAAACCGCTTCGCAATATGTGCGGTGGCTGGTTGTGGAAAAATGGTTCGAATAATGACTCGGCCATGGTGTGATGTCATGCTATCTAAAGTTGTCAGTAGATTATATTTGTGGAATATTGTTCTCTCTATGGTGGTATGAGAAATTCGCCTTGTAGAGTCGGACACGGTTTAAGTGTTCGAGATTTACTTTGGAGTATTCGGAGATGGAACCCGCCTTGCAATGCTGAAGACAATCTGCATGCCAGACTCATCGTCATTGAAGCATAGTTCAGGGGCTACTGAGGGAGTCCTGGATAAGGGGGTATCCGGACAGCCGGACTATGTACTTTGGCCGGACTGATGGACTATGAAGATACAAGATTCAAGACTTCGTCCCGTGTCCGTATGGGACTCTCCTTTGCGTAGAAGGCAAGCTTGGCGATTCGGATGTTAGATCTCCTTCTTTGTAACTAACTCTATGTAACCCTAGCCTCCTCCGGTGTCTATATAAATCGGAGGGTTTAGTCCGTAGGACAGCAACAATCACAATCATAGGCTAGCTCCTAGGGTTTAGCCTCTATGATCTTGTGGTAGATCAACTCTTGTAATACTCATATCATCAAGATCAATCAAGCAGGAAGTAGGGTATTACCTCCATCGAGAGGGCCCGAACCTGGGTAAAACATCGTGTCCCCTGCCTCCTGTTACCATTAGCCTAAGACGCACAATTCGGGACCCCCTACCCGAGATCTGCCGGTTTTGACACCGACAACGGTACTACCGCAGGAGCTGCGCATCGTACTACTGCAACTAGCGCGACAGTAATTTTTTACTACCGTTGGTCGAGAGGTACTACCGCCCAGCGTGCGGTACTTCCGCCTGGGCGGTACTACCGCAATGATGCGCGGTACAACCATGCAGTCGTGAGCACGTGGGGGTTAAGAGCGGGCAGGGGGAGTTCTAACTCCCCCATACCCATTCAACTCCTTTTCCCCATGATGTCTCTATCTCTCCTACCCAAGAACGGCGCTAGAGGACCTCGCGGGATCTCCGCCTCCAGCCGCTCTCCTTGGATTCCGACCGGTGGTATTGTTCCCCACCTCGCCCTCTTGCCATGCACCAAGGTTTTTCCCCAAATCCCTCGCTTTTTGCTTCGTTGTTTTGTCTCTAGGTTTTTGGGTAGATGCATGTGTTCTTGAGATTTTAGGCCAAATCTTTGCAAGAGTAGGGTGTAGGAGTGTCGTTTTGCAGTAGAGATTCTATTTGGACCGTTGCTACTCTGTAGTTTTGATCAACCGTAGTACCGCTCCATTGTTGTGGCGTTTTGGATCTGATATTGTGTGGATCTGAACTCAAGCGGTACTACCGCACCTCCTGTGCGGTACTACCACTCTCGCCGCGGTCGCCTCGTACGGTACTACCGTTCCCCCATAGCGGTACTACTGCCCACGATGCGGTACTACCGTGGCTAGAGCAGCAGTAAAATTTTAGTTCCATACCCTGGAGAAGTACTACCGCTAACTTCAAACCTTCCTCGTAGCAACTACCCAATGTTATTTCTACTTGTTTCATTTGTTTTGCTATGGTCTTTGCATTGATCCTTCTCGCTTCTTTTGCGTGTTCTTGTGTTGTGTGCTTAGGTGATGGCTCCGGTTCCAATGTCCGTCGGTCGAATCCGGTATGGGACATGGGCTCAAAGTGTCTGTGCAACCAAGATGAAGCTCCATAGGGCCCCAATGCCTCCCAACAGAGAACCAAGAGCACCGCCACCAAGCTCAAGGAGCCCACAATGGGCATGGATGAGATACCTCTGGCTGAGTTTATCACTCGAAGGAAGATCAACCCCTATGTGAATCCCCATGCAAATTTCAGAGGGAATGAACTATTTTGGACCAAGCAGCAAAATCTTATCTATCTGGATGTGATCAAGGCCAAGCAGAACATCTACGTGGACGTGCACTGGATTGACATGAATCATATGAGGCAGAATAAACACCGTGACTATTTTGGTGAGGCTTTGGACCTGGTGGAGCAATTTGGCATTGAGCACGTGCTTACTTTTCACCTGGACTTTGACCCAGAGATTGTGGCTCAGTTCTTTGCTTCGGTCCATTTCCATTTTGATGAGGCACAGACCATGACCTGGATGACCAATGGGCAACAGATGACTGCTACGTTGAAGGACTTCATGGATTTGCTTCAGGTTCCTAATGAGGGCTCAACATGCCCGTTGGTGTTCGCCCTCACGCCAATCCTGAGTCAGTCAACAAGAACAAGCTTCAGCCCTTCTTTGTTGAGAAGACACTTCCCGGTAAGAAGAAGGCATGGGTGTTGAACTCTTTCCTTGACATCATGCATCGGATCTTCCGCAACACCCTCTTTCGGCACATCGGTGATAAGGACAAGGTGCATGCCTATCTTGTGGATATGATGCTCATTTGTGAGGAGGCGTGTCATGCTCAGATGCAACCACTTGATGTCTCACATATCATGTGGTGAGAGCTACAGTTTGCGGTGTTCAACTGTAAGGTGCCCATCTATGGACCTTACCTGTTACTCTTGATCACCAAGACTTGGGAGAAGCTCTATCCCAATGATGAGTTTGTTGCTCCCGGCTGGATTCGTCATGAGCCCATCAAGCTCCGCATCAAGAGCCAATGGGCTAACACCACTACCAGTGCCGAGGCAGAGGCTGCCAAGATGAATGTGGACGAGGATGAGATCGAGGAGGAGGAAGCGGATGAGGACAGCTCTGATGGATACACTCCTCCCTCTACTGAGCCCTCATGGGCTAAGAAGCTGAAGGCCAAGATGAAGAAACTGTTCTGCATGCAGGCGCAGGGGCGGTACAAGTCCCATCTTGCCTCCAAGGAGAGTCGCCAGCGCGATAAGAGGATATTGAGGACCTTTGCGAGATTGTGACCAGTGGATCAAAGGAAATCATCACTCCGGAGGCTGCCTGGCTAGCCCAGTAGGGGTATTAGTGGACGGAGTCAGAGGAGGAGACCATTCCCGTTGCTGAGACTAACGGGGAGTCGTTTTCAGCCTGATCTACCACATGTGTCGTAGGTGTCCTCTCTACCTTTTTGGTGTCTCAATGCCAAAGGGGGAGAGAGAGAGTAGGATTTACGCGTCTTGTGTCGTTTGTTTAGCTTTGTCCCTTTGCTTTCAGTCTGTTGAACCTCGTTTGCTTTGGTTTGGTTTGTGCTCTTTAGACCAAGTTCTCTATCATATGGTGTAAGACATATGCACTCTAGCGTAACTTATTGTCTTAGTTGCTTAAGTAATTCGTGAGCCTATGCTATCATGTGCCCTTCTCTTTATGCTCATTCTCGTTATCTTGCCTACTTGCTTAGTGTTAGTTTTATTGGTGCAAGAGATGCCTTGTCTATAAAATATAGGGGGAGTGTTAATCCTACTATGTGTGCCGTGTAATCCAAAGCACTTCTCTAGAGTGCACACATCTAGGGGGAGCTCGTCTATATTTTATAGATGCTGGGTTTGCTGTTGTTTCATTTTATATCCTTATATGCAAATCCCGTATTGTCATCAATCCACCAAAAAGGGGGATATTGTAAGGGCATACTTATCCCTTAGTAGTTTTGGTGATTGATGACAATGTGTTTGCGGACTAATCGTGTGCTTTGAGCGTTTCAGATATCTCATGTCTAAACACAAGACGATTTGGTGCCCCTCGAAGACTATTGAAAACATCGCTTCTCTACGTTTCTTTTCGGTGGATTTGAGTCATAGGAAAGCCGTACTATTAAGAGGGGGTCCGCGTTGAAAGGTTTGGGTGGAATCTCACATACACGTCTGTTCCTTTTTGCACCACCTTTCCTTTGGCTCTTTGGAGCATCCTCCGTCTCTTTGTGTCTCTGCAAAATGAAGGACTCCTAATGTTGCTGAACTGAGGCAGGCAGTAGTACTGTTCTCCAGAGCGGTACTACTGCAGGCCCTTGCGGTAGTACTGAGCTCATGCACGATAGTACCGTAGGTGCTCACGGTAGTACCGCTCCTTGAGAGCGGTAGTACCGTGGCCTCAGGCCAGGCGCGGCTGCTTGAGCAGTAGTAGGGGGCAGATGTAATTTTTTACATCCGCGCCCTTCACGGTAGTACCGCGCCATGGCGCGATAGTACCGTGAGCTCTGGCCAAGCACAACAGCATGAGCGGAAGTAGGGGTGGATGCAATTTTTTACATCCACGCCCTACATGGTAGTACCGCTCCGGGCTTGCAGTAGTACCGTGTCGGATTTTTGCATAGATCAAAACTCAGCGGATGTAGTCACGGATGTAATATTTAATATTTGTGCCTTCTCAGCCTAGACTATTCCTGCCTTGCGGTAGTACCGCAAGGGGGCATGGTAGTACCGCGCCAGTGGTTCTACCGCCCCCTGTCTTAGCACACCAGGGCTAGTCTTGGCCCCTGCCATGCCAGCGGTAGTACCGCGGTGCGCCGCGGGAGTTCCGCTGGCCTGTGCGGTAGTACTGCTTGTATGATGCGGTAGTACCGCGTGTCGCAGGCTGAGTTGGTGGATAACAAATGGATTTGTCCCTTGACTATAAAAGGGGTGTCTTCTTCCCCGAGTTGACCACCTCTTCCACCACTAAGCTCCATTGATGCTCTAAGCTCCATTCTCACCCGATCTCTCTCCCTAGCCAAGCAAACTTGCTGATTCTCTAGGGATTGGTTGAGAAGGCCCTGATCTAAACTTCCACCAAGAGAAATTTGATTCCCCCACTAATCCCTTGCGGATCTTGTTACTCTTGGGTGTTTGAGCACCCTAGACGGCTGAGGTCCCCGCGGAGCCATAGTCCATTGTGGTGAAGCTTTGTGGTGTCATTGGGAGCCTTCAATTAAGTTGTGGAGATTGCCCCAACCTTGTTTGTAAAGGTTTGGTCGCCGCCTCCAAGGGCACCATTAGTGGAATCACGGCATCTCGCATTGTGTGAGGGCGTGAGGAGAATATGGTGGCCCTAGTGGCTTCTTGGGGATCATTGTGCCTCCACACCACTCGAACGGAGACGTACTTCCCCTCAAAAGGAAGGAACTTCTGTAACACATCCTCGTCTCCATCGGTTTCGCTTTTGGTTAAATCTCACCTTTACTTGTGCAAGCTATATTGTGTTATATCCTTTGCTTGCTTGTGTGCTTCTTGTTGTTGCATCATATAGGTTGCTCACCTAGCTGCATATCTAGACAACCTACTTTGATGCAAAGTTTAATTTGGTAAAGAAAAGCTAAAAATTGTTAGTTGCCTATTCACCCCCCCTCTAGTCAACTATATCGATCCTTTCACTTCATATGATGTGCATTACTGAGAGGGCCCAGAGATACTTCTCCGATACTCGGAGTGACAAATCCTAATCTCGATCTATGCCAACCCAACAAACACCTTCCGAGATACCTATAGAGCATCTTTATAATCATCCAGTTATGTTGTGACGTTTCATAGCACATAAGGCATTCCTCCGGTATCCGGGAGTTGCATAATCTCATAGTCGGTGGATATGTATTTGACATGAAGAAAGCAATAGCAATAAAACTGAATGATCATAATGATAAGCTAACGAATGGGTCTTGTCCATCACATCATTCTCCTAATGATGTGATCCCGTTCATCAAATGACAACACATGTCTATGGTTAGGAAACTTAACCATCTTTGATTAACGAGCTAGTCAAGTAGAGGCATACTAGGGACATGATGTTTTGTCTATGTATCCACACATCTATCAAGTTTCCGGTTAATACAAGTCTAGCATGAATAATAGACATTTATCATGATATAAGGAAATATAAAATAACAACTTTATTATTGCCTCTAGGGCATATTTCCCTCAGTCTCGCACTTGCACTAGAGTCAATAATCTAGTTCACATCGCCATGTGATTTAACACCAATAGTTCACATCGCCATGTGACCAACACCCAAAAGGTTTACTAGAGTCAATAATCTAGTTCACATCGCAATGTGATTAACACCTAAAAAGTACTAAGGTGTGATCATGTTTTGCTTGTGAGAGAAGTTTAGTCAACGGGTCTGTCACATTCAGATTTGTATGTATTTTGCAAATTTCTATGTCTACAATGCTCTACATGGTGCTACTTGAGCTAATTACTCCCACTTTTAATATGTATCCAGACTGAGACTCAGAGTCATCTAGATTAGTGTTAAAGCTTGCTTCGTCAGAACCCTTTATGACGAACCCTTCATCACCTCCATAGCCGAGAAACATTTCCTTAGTCCTCTAAGGATAATTTTGACCGTTGTCTAGTGATCTACTCCTGGATCACTATTGTACCACCTTGCCAAAACTCATGGCAAGGCACATAACAGGTCTGGTACACAGCATGGCATACTTTATAGAACCTATGGTTGAGGCATAGGGAATGACTTTCATTCTTTCTCTATCTCCCACTGTGATCGGGCTTTGAGTCTTACTCAACTTCACACTTTACAATACAGGCTAGAACTCCTTCTTTGACCAATCCATTTTGAACTCCTTCAAAATCTTATCAAGGTGTGTGCTTTGTGAAAGTCCTATTAACCGTCTCGATCTATCTCTATAGATCTTGATGCCCAATACATAAGTAGCTTTATCGATGTCTTTTATTGAAAAATACTTGTTCAAGTATCCTTTTATGCTATCCAGAAATTCTATATCATCTCCAATCAATAATATGTCGTACACATATAATATTAGAAATGTTATAGATCTCCCACTCACTTTCTTGTAAATATAGGCTTCTCCGAAAGTCTATATAAACCCATATGCTTTGATCACCTCATCAAAGTGTATATTCCAACTCCGAGATGCTTGCACCAGTCCATAGATGGATCGCTGGAGCTCGCACACTTTGTTAGCACCTTTAGGATTGACAAAACCTTATGGTTGCATCATATACAACTCGTCTTTAATATCCATTAAGGAATGCAGTTTTGTAATCCATTTGCCAGATTTCATAATCATAAAATGCGGCAATTGCTAACATGATTCAGACAGACTTAAGCATCGCTACGGGTGAGAAAGACTCATCGTAGTCAACTCCTTAAACTTTGTCAAAAACCTTTTGCGACAAGTCGAGCTTTGTAGATAGTGACATTACCATCAGCATCAGTATTCTTCGTGAAGATCCATTTATTCTCAATGGCTTGCCGATCATCGGGCAGTCCAACAAAGTCCACACTTTGTTCTCATATATGGATCCTATCTTAGACTTTATGGCCTCAAGCCATTTATCGGAATCTGGGCTCATCATAGCTTCTTCATAGTTCGTAGGTTCATCATGGTCAAGTAACATGACTTCCAGAACAGGATTACTGTACCACTATGGTGCGGATCATGCTCTGGTTGACCTACGAGGTTCTGTAGTAACTTGATCTGAAGTTTCATGACCATTATCATTAGCTTCCTCTCTAGTTGGTGTATGCATCACGGGAACGGATTTCTCAGATGAGCTATTTTCCAAATTGAGAGAAGGTACGATTACCTCATTAAGTTCTACTTTCCTCCCACTCACTTATTTAGAGAGAAACTCCTTCTCTACAAAGATTCCATTCTTGGAGACAAAGATCTTGCCTTCGGATTTGTGCTAGAAGGTGTACCCAATTGTTTCTTTAGGGTATCCTATGAAGACGCACTTCTCCGATTTGGGTTCGAGCTTATCAGGCATAAGCATCGCATCCCCAAACTTTAAGAAACGACATCTTAGGTTTATTGCCAAACCACAATTCATATGGTGTCGTCTCAACGGATTTTGACGGTGCCCTGTTTAACGTGAATGCAACTATCTCTAATGCATAACCCCAAAATGATAGTGGTAAATTGGTAAGAGACATCATAGATTGCACCATATCCAATAAAGTGTGGTTACGACGTTAGGACACACCATTACGCTATGGTGTTCCAGGTGGCGTGAGCTATGAAACTATTCCACATTGTTTTAAATGAAGGCCAAACTCGTAACTCAAATATTCACCTCCACGATCAGATTATAGAAACTTTGTTTTCTTGTTACGATGATTCTCCACTTCATTCTAAAATTCTTTCAACTTTTCAAATGTTTCAGACTTGTGTTTCATTAAGTAGATATACCCATATCTGCTCAAATCATTTGTGAAGGTCAGAAAATAACGATACCCGCCACGAGCCTCAACACTCATCGGACCGCATACATCGGTATGTATTATTTCCAATGAGTCATTAGCTCGTTCCATTATTCCGGAGAACGGAGTTTTAGTCATCTTGCCCATAAGGCACAGTTCGCAAGTATCAACTGATTCATAATCAAGTGATTTCAAAAGTCCATTTGCATGGAGTTTCTTCATGCGCTTTACACTGATATGACCTAAATGATAGTGCCACAAATATGTTGCACTGTCATTATCAATTTTGCATCTTTTGGCATCAACATTATGAATATGTGTATCACCATGATCGAGATTCAATAAACCAGTAACATTGGGTGTATGACCATAGAAGGTTTTATTCATGTAAACAGAATAACAATTATTCTCTATCTTAAATGAATAACCGTATTGCAATAAACACGATCATATCTTGTTCATGCTCAACGCAAACACCAAATAATATTTATTTAGGTTCAACACTAATACATAAAGTATAGGGAGTGTGCGATGATGATCATATCAATCTTGAATATTATTTGAATCTTCTCTGAATTCTCATATGCATGATTTGAAATCTTTGTAATTCTCTTCGAACTATCGGTTTAATTTGGTCAACTAGACTGGTTTTTCTTGCAATGGGAGAAGTGCTTAGCTTTGGGTTCAATCTTGTGATGTCCTTTCCCAATGGCAGTAGGGGTAGTAAGGCACGTATTGTATTCTTGCCATCGAGGATAAAAATATGGGGTTTACATCATATTTCTTGAATTTATTCCTCTACATCATGTCATATTACTTAATGTGTTACTCTGTTCTTCATGAACTTAATACTGTAGATGCAGGCAGGAGTCGGTCGATGTGTGGAGTAATAGTAGTAGATGCAGGCAGGAGTCGGTCTACTTGACACGGATGTGATGCCTAATCATTGCCTTAGATATCTTCATAACTTTGTGCATTTCTATCAATTGCTCGACAGTAATTTTTTCACCCACCGTATTATTTTTTTGTATAATTTTTGAACTGATCTACTTTTTTTGTTTGAACTTCTTGGTTTATTTTTATTAAAGGTGAAAATCCTAGTTTTTCATTTAATAAAGAACTTCTCCGCTATTTTTATTTAAACTTCTACTTTTTCTAAACAAGTGTTCAATTTTTGCCTTTTCTCATATATTTTTTATTGTTCACTTTAGTTACATGATGTTTTACAATGGAACATTTTTGTAAAACCCTAGATTCACAAGGTTCACTTGTCAACTGCTATCTTGAGAGAAGCCACTGGTGAAACCTATGGCCCCTGGGTCTATTTTCCATCATAGAAGTTTCCGATCTACTATTTTGAAATCTTTTACTTTCTGATCTATAAACCAAAACTACCAAAAATATTTACTTTATCTTTTGTTTAGTTTACTCTATCTCTATCAAATCTCACTTTTGCAAGTAACTGTGAAGGGATTGACAACCCCTTTATCGCGTTGGGTGCTAGTTGTTTGATTGCTTGTGCAAGTCTTGGTGATTTGTGCGTTGTCTCCTACTGGATTAATACCTTGGTTCTCTAACGGAGGGAAATACTTATCTCTACTTTGCTGCATCACCCTTTCCTCTTCAAGGGAAAAGACCAACGCAAGCTCAAGAAGTAGCATTATATTATCATTCTTGGATGTTTTACAATCATTTTATAGCAACTTTATATCATTTTTTGGGACTAACCTATTGACATAGTGCCTAGTGTCAATTGTTGTTTTTTGCTTGTTTTTTTACTTCGCAGAAAATCAATACCAAACGGAGTCCAAACGCAGCAAAACTTTTTGGTGATTTTTTCTGGACCAGAAGACACTTGTTGGGCCAAAGAAGTACTGGAGGGGGGCTCCAAGGGGAGCATAACCCACCTGGGCGCGTCTGGGGGCGCCCTTGTGGATTGTGCCCACCTCATCCACCTCCCGCACCGCCTCTTTGCTCTATAAATACCCCAATATTCCAGAAACCCGAGGGGAGTCGACGAAAAATAATTCCAGCCACCACAAGTTCCAGAAACCACGGGTCCAATCTAGACACCATCACGAAGGGGTTCATCATCCTCATTGGCGCCTCTCTGATGATGCGTGAGTAGTTCATTGTAGACCTACGGGTCCGTAGTTAGTAGCTAGATGGCTTCCTCTCTCTCTCTCTCTCTCTCTCTCTCTCTCTCTCTCTTGATTCTCAATACAATGGTCTCTTGAAGATCTATTTGATGTAACTCTTTTTTGCGGGATCCAATGAACTTTGAGTTTATAATCAGATCTATGTTTTTGTCCATGAAAGTTATTTAAATCATTTGATCTCTTATATGCATCTTACTTATAGCCTTGTATTTCTTTTTCGAATCTTTGGTTTAGTTAGGACGACTAGATTGATTTTTCTTGCCATGGGAAGAGGTGATTTGTGATGGGTTCGATCTTACGGTGCTCAATCCCAGTGACAGAAGGGGAAATGTGTTGGGGAACGTAGCAGAAATTCAAAATTTTCCTACGTGTCACCAAGATCTATCCATGGAGAAACCAGCAACGAGGGGAAGGAGAGTGCATCTACATACCCTTGTAGATCGCTATGCGGAAGCGTTCAAGAGAACGGGATTGAAGGAGTCGTACTCGTCGTGATCCGAATCACCCGAGATCCTAGTGCCGAACGGACGGCACCTCCGTGTTCAACACACGTACAGCCCGGTGACATCTCCCATGCCTTGATCCAGCAAGGAGAGAGGGAGAGGTTGAGGAAGACTCCATCCAACAGCAGCACAACAGCGTGGTGGTGGTGGAGGAGCGTGGCAATCCTGCAGGGCTTCGCCAAGCACCGCGAGAGAGGAGGAGTACTTGGGAGAGGGGGAGGGCTGCGCCAGAACTTGGGGTGCGGCTGCCCTCCCACCCCCCACATATATATAGGGGCAAGGGAGAGGGGGGCCGGGCCCCTCAGATCCAATCTGAGGAGGGGGCGGCGGCCAAGGGGGGGAGGAGTGCCTCCCAAGTCAAGTGGAGGCCCTCCCCCTTAGGGTTTTCCCCCTCCCATGCGCATGGGCCTTGGGGGGGCTGGTGCCCCTGGCCCATTAAGGCTAGGGCGCCCCCCTACAGACCATGCTGCTGTATTGGACGTGGTGGAACAATTTTCGGACCTCCGGACCCCTCCGGAACCCTCCGGAACCTTCTGGAAGCTTCCCGGTACAATACCGAAAAAACCCGAACTTTTCCCGGAACCCGAACAACAACTTTCCATATATAAATCTTTACCTTCAGACCATTCTGGAACTCCTCGTGACGTCCGGGATCTCATCTGGGACTCCGAACAACATTCGGTAACCACATACAAACTTCCTTTATAACACTAGCGTCATCGAACCTTAAGTGTGTAGACCCTACGGGTTCGGGAACAACATTCGGGAACCTTATTACAAAAGCACTTAGTCTTGGGTTTGGGTTCAACCTTGGGTTTCTTCACTAGAGCAGCAACTGTTTTGCCGTTTCATGAAGTATCCCTTGTTGCCCTTGCCCTTCTTGAAACTAGTGGTCTTACCAACCATCAACAATTGATGCTCCTACTTGACTTCTACTTTCGCGGTGTCAAAGATCGCGAACACTTCAAGGATCATCATATCTCTCCCTGATATGTTATAGTTCATCATGAAGCTCTAGCAGCTTGGTGGCAATGACTTTGGAGAAACATCACTATCTCATCTGGAAGATCAACTCCCACTGGATTCAAGTGATTGTTGTACCCAGACAATCTGAGCACAAGCTCAACAATTGAGCTTTTCTCCCTTAGTTTGCAGGCTAAGAAAATGGTCGGAGGTCTCATACCTCTTGACGTGGGCACGAGCCTGAAATCCCAATTTCAGCCCTCGAAACATCTCATATGTTCTGCGACGTTTCGAAAACGTCTTTGGTGCCTCAACTCTAAACCGTTTAACTGAACTATCACGTAGTTATCAAAACGTGTAAGTCCGATGTCGTAACATCCACAAACAACGTTTGGGGTTCAGCACACTGAGCGGCGCATTAAGGACATAAGCTTTCTACTGTCCGCATAATCGCTACTGTCAACTTTCAACTATATTTTCTCTAGGAACATATCTAAACAGTGGAACTAAAACGTGAGCTTACGACATAATTTGCAAAGACCTTTTGACTATGTTCAGGATAATTAAGTTCATCTTATGAACTCCCACTCAGATAGACATCCCTCTAGTCATCTAAGTGATTACATGATCCGAGTCAACTAGGCCATGTCCGATCATCACGTGAGACGGACTAGTCATCATCAGTGAACACCTTCATGTTGATCGTATCTACTATACGACTCATGCTCGACCTCTCGGTCTCTTGTGTTCCGAGGCCATGTCTGTACATGCTAGGCTCGTCAAGTTAACCTAAGTGTTTCGCGTGTGTAAATCTGGCTTACACCTGTTGTATGTGAACGTAAGAATCTATCACACCCGATCATCACGTGGTGCTTCGAAACGACGAACTTTCGCAATGGTGCACAGTTAGGGGAAACACTTTCTTGAAAGTTTAATGAGGGATCATCTTATTTACTACCGTCGTTCTAAGCAAATAAGATGTATAAACATGATAAACATCACATGCAATCAAATAGTGACATGATATGGCCAATATCATTTTGCTCCTTTTGATCTCCATCTTCGGGGCTCCATGATCATCATCGTCACCGGCATGACACCATGATCTCCATCATCATGATCTCCATCATCGTGTCTTCATGAAGTTGTCTCGCCAACTATTACTTCTACTACTATGGCTACCGGTTAGCAATAAAGTAAAGTAATTACATGGCGTTGTTTAATGACACGCAGGTCATACAATAAATTAAGACAACTCGTATGGCTCCTGCCGGTTGTCATACTCATCGACATGAAAGTCACGATTCCTATTACAAGAACATGATCAATCTCATACATCACATATCATTCATCACATTCTTCTTGGCCACATCACATCACATAGCATACCCTGCAAAAACAAGTTAGACGTCCTCTAATTGATGTTTGCATGTTTTACGTGGCTGCTATGGGTTTCTAGCAAGAATGTTTCTTACCTACGCAAAACCACAACGTGATATGCCAATTGCTATTTACCCTTCATAAGGACCCTTTTCATCGAATCCGTTCCGACTAAAGTGGGAGAGACTGGCACCCGCTAGCCACCTTATGCACCAAGTGCATGTCAGTCGGTTGAACCTATCTCACGTAAGAGTACGTGTAAGGTCGGTCCGGGCCGCTTCATCCCACAATACCATCGAAACAAGATTGGACTAGTAACGGTAAGCATATGAACAAAATCAACGCCCACAACTACTTTGTGTTCTACTCGTGCAAAGAATCTACGCAATAGACCTAGCTCATGATGCCACTGTTGGGGAACGGAGCAGAAATTCAAAATTTTCCTACGTGTCACCAAGATCTATCTATGGAGAAACCAGCAACGAGGGGAAGGAGAGTGCATCTGCATACCCTTGTAGATCACTATGCGGAAGCGTTCAAGAGAACGGGGTTGAAGGAGTCATACTCGTCGTGATCCAAATCACTTGAGATCCTAGTGCCGAACGGACGGCACCTCCGCGTTCAATACACGTACAACCCGGTGACGTCTCCCATGCCTTGATCCAGCAAGGAGAGAGGGAGGGGTTGAGGAAGACTCCATCCAACAGCAGCACAACAGCGTGGTGGTGGTGGAGGAGCGTGGCAATCCTGCAGGGCTTCGCCAAGCACCGCGAGAGAGGAGGAGTACTTGGGAGAGGGGGAGGGCTGCGCCAGAACTTGGGGTGCGGCTGCCCTCCCACCCCCCACATATATATAGGGGCAAGGAAGAGGGGGACCGGCCCCCTCAGATCCAATCTGAGGAGGGGGCGGCGGCCAAGGGGGGGAGGAGTGCCTCCCAAGTCAAGTGGAGGCCCTCCCCCTTAGGGTTTTCCCCCTCCCATGCGCATGGGCCTTGGGGGGGATGGTGCCCCTGGCCCATTAAGGCTAGGGCGCCCCCCTACAGCCCATGCTGCTGTATTGGACGTGGTGGAACAATTTCCGGACCTCCGGACCCCTCCGGAATCCTCCGAAACCTTCTGGAAGCTTCCCGGTACAATACCGGAAAAACCCGAACTTTTCCTGGAACCCGAACAACAACTTTCCATATATAAATCTTTACCTCTGGACCATTCCGGAACTCCTTGTGATGTCCGGGATCTCATCCAGGACTCCGAACAACATTCGGTAACCACATACAAACTTCCATTATAACCCTAGCATCATCGAACCTTAAGTGTGTAGACCCTACGGGTTCGGGAACCATGCAGACATGACCGAGATGTTCTCCGGTCAATAACCAACAGCGGGATCTGGATACTCATGTTGGCTCCCACATGTTCCATGATGATCTCATCGGATGAACCACGATGTCAAGGACTCAATCAATCCCGTATACAATTCCCTTTGTCCAGCAGTATTATACTTGCCCGAGATTCGATCGTCGGTATGCCGATACCTTGTTCAATCTCGTTACCGGAAAGTCTCTTTACTCGTTCTGTAACACATCATCCCACGATCAACTCTTTGATCACATTGTGCACATTATGATGATGTCCTACCGAGTGGGCCCAGAGATACCTCTCCGTTTACACGGAGTGACAAATCGCAGTCTTGATTCGTGCCAACCCAACAGACACTTTCGGAGATACCTGTAGTGCACCTTTATAGCCACCCAGTTACGTTGTGACGTTTGGTACACCCAAAGCATTCCTACGGTATCCGGGAGTTGCACAATCTCATGGTCTAAGGAAATGATACTTGACATTAGAAAAGCTTTAGCATACGAACTACACGATCTTTTTGCTAGGCTTAGGATTGGGTCTTGTCATCACATCATTCTCCTAATGATGTGATCCCGTTATCAACGACATCCAATGTCCATGGTTAGGAAACCGTAACCATCTATTGATCAACGAGCTAGTCAACTAGAGGCTTACTAGGGACATGGTGTTGTCTATGTATCCACACATGTATCTAAGTTTCCTATCAATACAATTATAGCATGGATAATAAACGATTATCATGAACAAGGAAATATAATAATAACTATTTATTATTGCCTCTAGGGCATATTTCCAACAGTCTCCCACTTGCACTAGAGTTAATAATCTAGTTCACATCGCCATGTGATTAACACTCACAGGTCACATCGCCATGTGACCAACATCCAAAGAGTTTACTAGTGTCATTAAACTAGTTCACATCATCATGTGATTAAGGCTCAATGAGTTCAGGGGTTTGATCATGTTTTGCTTGAGAGAGGTTTTAGTCAACGGGTCTGCAATATTCAGATCCGTATGTACTTCGCAAATCTCTAGGTCATATTGTAAATGCTGCTTCCACGCTCCACTTGGAGCTATTCCAAATGGTTGCTCCACTATACGTATCCGGTTTGCTACTCAGAGTCATTCGGATAGGTGTTAAAGCTTGCATCAACGTAACCCTTTACGCCGAACTCTTTATCACCTCCATAATCGAGAAACTTGTCCTTATTACTCCAAGGACAATTTTGACCGCTATCTGGTGATCCACTCCTTGATCACCTTTGTACTCTCTTGCCAGACATGTGGCAAGGCACACATCAGGTGTGGTACTCAGCATAGCATACTGTAGAGCCTACATTTAAAGCATAGGGGACGACCTTCCTCCTTTCTCTCTTTTCTGCCGTGGTCAAGCTTTAAGTCTTAACTTCATACCTTATAACTCAGCCAAGAACACCTTCTTTGACTGATCCATCTTGAACACCTTCAAGATCATGTCAAGGTATGTGATCATTTGAAAGTACCATTTAGCCTTTTTGATCTATCCTCATAGATCTTGATGCTCAATGTTCAAGCAGCTTATTCCAGGTTTTCTATTGAAAAACACCTTTCAAATAACCCTATATGCTTTCCAGAAATTCTACATCATTTCTGATCAACAATATGTCAACAACATATATTCATCAGAAATTCTATAGTGCTCCCACTCACTTATTTAGAAATACAAGTTTCTCATAAACTTTGTATAAACCCAAAATCTTTGATCATCTTATCAAAGTGCATATTCCAACTCCGAGATGCTAACTCCAGTCCATGGAAGGATCGCTGGAGCTAGCATACCTTTTAGCATCCTTAGGATCGACAAAACCTTTCTGATTGTATCACATACAACCTTTCCTTACGAAAACTGGTAAGGAAACTTGTTTTGACATCCATCTGCCAGATTTCATAAATGCAGCTAATGCTAACATGATTCCGACGGACTTAAGCATCACTATGGATGAGAAAAATCTCATCGTAGTCAACTCCTTGAACTTGTGAAAAACTCTTCGCCACAAGTCGAGCCTCATAGACGGTGACATTACCGTCCACGTCTGTCTTCTTCTTAAAGATCCATTTATCTCAATGGCTTGCCGATCATCAGGCAAGTCCACCAAAGTCCATGCTTTGTTCTGATACATGGATCCTATCTTAGATTTCATGGCTTCTAACCATCTGTCGGAATTTGGGCCCACCATCGCTTCTCCATAGCTCGTAGGTTCATTGTTCTCTAGCAACATGACCTTCAAGACAGGATTACTGTACCACTCTGAAGTAGTACGTATCCTTGTCACCCTACGAGGTACGGTAGTGACTTGATCCGAAGTTTCATGATCACTGTCATAAGCTTCTACTTCAATTGGTGTAGGTGCCACAGGAACAACTTCCTGTGCCCTGCTACACACTAGTTGTAGTGATGGTTCAATAACCATATCAAGTCTCCACCATCCTCCCACTCAACTTTTCGAGACAAACTTTTCCTAGAGAAAGGACCCGGTTCAAGAAACAACCCCTATTGCTTTCGGATCTGAATTAGGAGGTATACCCAACTATTATGGGTGTCCTATGAAGATGCATTTTATCCGCTTTGGGTTCGAGCTTATCAACCTGAAACTTTTTCACATAAGCGTCGCAGCCCCAAACCTTTAAGAAACGGCAACTTAGGTTTCTCCAAACCACAGTTCAAACGGTGTCGTCTCAACGGAATTACGTGGTGCCCTATTTAAAGTGAGTGTGGTTGTCTCTAATGCCTAACCCATGGACGATAGTGGTAATTCGATAAGAGACATCATGGTACGCACCATATCCAATAGGGTGCAACTATGATGTTCGGACACACCATCACACTATGGTGTTCCAGGAAGTATTGGTTGTGAAACAATCTCCACAATGTCTTAATTGTGTGCCAAACTCGTAACTCAGATACTCATCTCTATGATCATATCATAGACATTTTATCCTCTTGTCACAATGATCTTCAACTTCACTCTGAAATTACTTGAATCATTCAATAATTCAGACTTGTGTTTCATCAAGTAAATATACTCAACATCTACTCGAATCATCTGTGAAGTAAGAACATAACGATATTCACTGCATGCCTTAGCACTCATTGGACTACACACATCAAAATGTGTTACTTCCAACAAGTTTCTTTCTTGTTCCATTTTACTGAAAACGAGGCTTTCAGTCATCTTGCCCATGTGGTATGATTTGCATGTCTCAAGTGATTCAAAATCAAGAGAGTCCAAACGATCCATCTGCATGGAGTTTCTTCATGCGTATACACCAATAGACATGGTTCGCATGTCTCAAACTTTTCAAAAACGAGTGAGTCCAAAGATCCATCAACATGGAGCTTCTTCATGCGTTTTATAACAATATGACTTACATGGCAGTGCCACAAGTAAGTGGTACTATCATTACTATCTTATATCTTTTGGCATGAAAATGTGTATCACTACGATCAAGGTTCAATAAACCATTCCTTTTAGGTGCTAGACCATTGAAGGTATTATTCAAATAAATAGAGTAACCATTATTCTCCTTAAATGAATAACCGTATTGCGATAGACATAATCCAATCATGCCTATGATCAACGCAAACACCAAATAACAATTATTCATGTTTAATACTAATCTTGATGGTAGAGGGAGCGTGCGATGTTTGATCACATCAAACTTGTAAACACTTCCAACACATATCGTCAACTCACCTTTAGCTAGTCTCCGTTTATTCCGTAGCTTTTATTTCGAGTTACTAACACTTAGCAACCGAACCGGTATCTAATACCCTGGTGCTACTAGGAGTACTACTAAAGTACACATTAACATAATGTATATCCAATATACTTCTATCGACCTTGCCAGCCTTCTCATGTACCAAGTATCTAGGGTAATTCTGCTCCAGTGGTTGTCCCCTTATTACAAAAGCACTTAGTCTTGGGTTTGGGTTCAACCTTGGGTTTCTTCACTAGAGCAGCAACTGTTTTGCCGTTTCATGAAGTATCCCTTGTTGCCCTTGCCCTTCTTGAAACTAGTGGTCTTACCAACCATCAACAATTGATGCTCCTACTTGACTTCTACTTTCACGGTGTCAAACATCGCGAACACTTCAAGGATCATCATATCTCTCCCTGATATGTTATAGTTCATCACGAAGCTCTAGCAGCTTGGTGGCAATGACTTTGGAGAAACATCACTATCTCATCTGGAAGATCAACTCCCACTGGATTCAAGTGATTGTTGTACCCAGACAATCTGAGCACAAGCTCAACGATTGAGCTTTTCTCCCTTAGTTTGCAGGCTAAGAAAATGGTCGGAGGTCTCATACCTCTTGACGTGGGCACGAGCCTGAAATCCCAATTTCAGCCCTCGAAACATCTCATATGTTCCGCGACGTTTCGAAAATGTCTTTGGTGCCTCAACTCTAAACCGTTTAACTGAACTATCACGTAGTTATCAAAACGTGTATGTCCGATGTTTGTAACATCCACTAACGATGTTTGGGGTTGAGCACACTGAGTGGTGCATTAAGGACATAAGCTTTCTACTGTCCGCATAATCGCTACTGTCAACTTTCAACTATATTTTCTCTAGGAACATATCTAAACAGTGGAACTAAAATGCGAGCTTATGACATAATTTGCAAAGATCTTTTGACTATGTTCAGGATAATTAAGTTCATCTTATGAACTCCCACTCAGATAGACATCCCTCTAGTCATCTAAGTGATTACATGATCAAAGTCAACTAGGCCGTGTCCGATCATCACGTGAGACGGACTAGTCATCATCAGTGAACATCTTCATGTTGATCGTATCTACTATACGACTCATGCTCGACCTTTCGGTCTCTTGTGTTCCGAGGCCATGTCTGTACATGCTAGGCTCGTCAAGTTAACCTAAGTGTTTCGCGTGTGTAAATCTGGCTTACACCCGTTGTATGTGAACATAAGAATCTATCACACCCGATCATCACGTGGTGCTTCGAAACGACGAACTTTCGCAACGGTGCACAGTTAGGGGAAACACTTTCTTGAAATTTTAATGAGGGATCATCTTATTTACTACCGTCGTTCTAAGAAAATAAGATGTATAAACATGATAAACATCACATGCAATCAAATAGTGACATGATATGGCCAATATCATTTTGCTCCTTTTGATCTCCATCTTCGGAGCTCCATGATCATCATCGTCACCGGCATGACACCATGATCTCCATCATCATGATCTCCATCATCGTGTCTTCATGAAGTTGTCTCGCCAACTATTACTTCTACTACTATGGCTACCGGTTAGCAATAAAGTAAAGTAATTACATGGCGTTGTTTAATGACACGCAGGTCATACAATAAATTAAGACAACTCGTATGGCTCCTGCCGGTTGTCATACTCATCGACATGCAAGTCGTGATTCCTATTACAAGAACATGATCAATCTCATACATCACATATCATTCATCACATTCTTCTTGGCCACATCACATCACATAGCATACCCTGCAAAAACAAGTTAGACATCCTCTAATTGATGTTTGCATGTTTTACGTGGCTGCTATGGGTTTCTAGCAAGAACGTTTCTTACCTACGCAAAACCACAACGTGATATGCCAATTGCTATTTACCCTTCATAAGGACCCTTTTCATCGAATCCGTTCCGACTAAAGTGGGAGAGACTGGCACCCGCTAGCCACCTTATGCACCAAGTGCATGTCAGTCGGTTGAACCTGTCTCATGTAAGAGTACGTGTAAGGTCGGTCCGGGCCGCTTCATCCCACAATACCATCTAAACAAGATTGGACTAGTAACGGTAAGCATATTGAACAAAATCAACGCCCACAACTACTTTGTGTTCTACTCGTGCAAAGAATCTACGCAATAGACCTAGCTCATGATGCCACTGTTGGGGAACGTAGCAGAAATTCAAAATTTTCCTACGTGTCACCAAGATCTATCTATGGAGAAACCAACAATTAGGGGAAGGAGAGTGCATCTACATACCCTTATAGATCGCTATGCGGAAGCGTTCAAGAGAACGGGGTTGAAGGAGTCGTACTCGTCGTGATCCAAATCACCGGAGATCCTAGTGCCGAACAGACGACACCTCCGCGTTCAACACACGTACAACCCGGTGACGTCTCACATGCCTTGATCCAGCAAGGAGAGAGGGAGGGGTTGAGGAAGACTCCATCCAACAGCAGCACAACAGCGTGGTGGTGGTGGAGGAGCGTGGCAATCCTGCAGGGCTTCGCCAAGCACCGCGAGAGAGGAGGAGTACTTGGGAGAGGGGGAGGGCTGCGCCAGAACTTAGGGTGCGGCTGCCCTCCCACCCCCCACATATATATAGGGGCGAGGGAGAGGGGGACCGGCCCCCTCAGATCCAATCTGAGGAGGGGGCGGCGGCCAAGGGGGGGAGGAGTGCCTCCCAAGTCAAGTGGAGGCCCTCCCCCTTAGGGTTTTCCCCCTCCCATGCGCATGGGCCTTGGGGGGGATGGTGCCCCTGGCCCATTAAGGCTAGGGTGCCCCCCTACAGCCCATGCTGCTGTATTGGACGTGGTGGAACAATTTCTGGACCTCCGGACCCCTCCGGAATCCTCCGAAACCTTCTGGAAGCTTCCCGGTACAATACCGGAAAAACCCGAACTTTTCCCGGAACCCGAACAACAACTTTCCATATATAAATCTTTACCTCTGGACCATTCCAGAACTCCTTGTGACATCCGGGATCTCATCTGGGACTCTGAAAAACATTCGGTAACCACATACAAACTTCCTTTATAACCCTAGCATCATCGAAGCTTAAGTGTGTAGACCCTACGGGTTCGGGAACCATGCAGACATGACCGAGACGTTCTCCGGTCAATAACCAACAGCGGGATCTGGATACCCATGTTGGCTCCCACATGTTCCACGATGATCTCATCGGATGAACCACGATGTCAAGGACTCAATCAATCCTGTATACAATTCCCTTTGTCCAGCGGTATTATACTTGCCCGAGATTCGATCGTCGGTATGCCGATACCTTGTTCAATCTCGTTACCGGCAAGTCTCTTTACTTGTTCCATAACACATCATCCCGCGATCAACTCTTTGATCACATTGTGCACATTATGATGATGTCCTACCGAGTGGGCCCAGAGATACCTCTCCGTTTACACGGAGTGACAAATCCCAGTCTCGATTCGTGCCAACCCAACAGACACTTTTGGAGATACCTGTAGTGCACCTTTATAGCCACCCAGTTACGTTGTGATGTTTGGTACACCCAAAGCATTCCTACGGTATCCGGGAGTTGCACAATCTCATGGTCTAAGGAAATGATACTTGACATTAGAAAAGCTTTAGCATACGAACTACACGATCTTTTTGCTAGGCTTAGGATTGGGTCTTGTCCATCACATCATTCGCCTAATGATGTGATCCTGTTATCAACGACATCCAATGTCCATGGTTAGGAAACCGTAACCATCTATTGATCAACGAGCTAGTCAACTAGAGGCTTACTAGGGACATGGTGTTGTCTATGTATCCACACATGTATCTGAGTTTCCTATCAATACAATTATAGCATGGATAATAAACGATTATCATGAACAAGGAAATATAATAATAACTAATTTATTATTGCCTCAAGGGCATATTTCCAACAAAATGACATGTATGTATCATTGCTATTAAGGATAACAAGATGAGGTCTATTCCTACATGAATAGGTCTTGTCTACATCATGTCATCATTCTTATTGCATTAGTCCATTTCTCCATGAACTTAATACACTAGATGCATGCTTGGTAGCGCTCGATGTGTGGAGTAATAGTAGTAGATGCAGGCAGGAGCCGGTCTCCTAATCTTGGACGTTATACCTATATAATGATCATTGCCTGGATATCGTCATAATTATTTGAAGTTCTATCAATTACCCAACTATAATTTGGTTACCCACCGTATGCTATTTTTCTCGAGATAAGCCACTAGTGAAATCTACGGCCTCGGGTCTATTTTCTAATCATATATTTTCAGATCTATTTTGCTATTTGCCTTTGCCACTTTTATTTTCAGATCGATATTATCAAAACCCAAAAATACCTCGCTGAATTTTGTTTGCTTTTATTTGCATCTATCAATCTACTACAATTTTATCACGTCCACTTGACAATTTCTGGCACGGTTACCCGAAAGGGATTGACAACCCCTTTAACACGTCGGGTTGCAAGTATTTGTTCTTTGTGTGCAGGTATGGTTTACGTAGTGTTGCGTGGTTCTCCTACTGGTTCGATAACCTTGGTCTCATCACTGAGGGGAATACCTACCATAGCTATGCTTGTTGGGCAATGCGGTAATTTCAAAAATTTCCTACGATCACGCAAGATCTATCTAGGAGATGCATAGCAACGAGAGGGGAGAGTGTGTCCACGTACCCTTGTAGACCGAAAGCGGAAGTGTTATGACAACGCGGTTGATGTAGTCGTACGTCTTCACGATTCGACCGATCCTAGCACCGAAGGTACGACACCTCCGCGATCTGCACAAGTTCAGCTCAGTGACGTCCCACGAACTCTAGATCCAGCTGAGGTCGAGCGAGAGTTTCGTCAGCACGACGGCGTATTGACGGTGATGATGAAGTTACCGGCGCAGGGCATCACCTAAGCACCACGACGATATGACCGAGGTGGAAATCTGTGGAGGGGGGCACCACACACGGCTAAAAGATCAACTTGATAAACTTGTGTCTCCATGGGGTGCCCCCTCCCCGTATATAAAGGAGTGGAGGACGGGGCCGGCCGGCGTCAAGGGGTGCGCCCAAGGGGGGGATCCTACTCCAAGTAGGAGTAGGTTCCCCCTTTCCTAGTCCAACTAGGAGGGGAAGGAAGGAGGGGAAGGAGAGAAGAAAAGGGGGCCCGCCAGTGACGCCCCCGATTCAATCGTACACTAATCATACACGCAAATGTGTACGATCAAGATCAGGGACTCACAGGAAGATATCACAACACAACTCTAGACACAAATAAAATAATACAAGCTTCATATTACAAGCCAGGGGCCTCGAGGGCTCGAATACAAGCTCGATACACAAGAGTCAGCGGAAGCAACAATATCTGAGTACAGACATAAGTTAAACAAGGGTGCCTTAAGAAGGCAAGCACAAAAGCAACAACGATCGAAGAGGCAAGGCCTCCTGCCTGGGACCTCCTAAACTACTCCTGGTCGTCAGCGATCTTCACGTAGCAGCATCCATCCGCGGTGGCATCTGGCTCCAGGGATCCATCATCTGGTTGCATCAATCGAAAAGAAGAAAGAAGGGGAAAGGGGGGGGTAGCAAAGCAACTGTGAGTACTCATACAAAGTACTCGCAAGCATCAGATCTATACTAAGTATGCATTGGTATCAAATGGAAGGTTTGTATCTGTGGACTGAACTACAGAATGCCAGAATAGAGGGGGGAGGCCTAGCCTATCGAAGACTAGCATCTTCATGCAGCTCCAAGCATCTTGCAGCATGTAGGAGAGTAAAGAATAGCAGTTTATAATTATCAAACATGTCATAACATTAACGCCCAAAGATCCTTCCTCAACTCCCTACAAGAAAGCAATCCCGGAGCCACATATCCATCACATATCTCAAGTATCCATTTCTAGTTATATAATATCAGGATATAAGTCTGAACGTACATTACCGTGGACACGGTATTCAAATATATATCTTCCCTGGCTGGACACACTTTTCTGGGTCAATTCCCGGCCTCGGAAGATCAACACGTCGCAGCCCTACCTAGGCTCAGCAAAGAGGTCCCCGCCGGTCTACATCCTAAGCACTCCGGGGTCTTGGGCCCATCGCCCGTAGCACTCTGGGTCGTTGCGCGCAGGGTGAATACCAGCACCGCCTCGGATGGCGAGCACGATCTGACCGTGCCGCACTGCTGAATTGGACGTCTGACAAAGCTTCGGCTGATATTGCGACTGTCGGTGTCAAAATCGGCGGATCTCGGGTAGGGGGTCCCAAACTATGCGTCTAAGGCTAATGGTACAGGAGGCGGGGGACACGATGTTTACCCAGGTTCGGGCCCTCTCGATGGAGGTAATACCCTACTTCCTGCTTGATTGATCTTGATGATATGAGTATTACAAGAGTTGATCTACCACGAGATCGTAGAGGCTAAACCCTAGAAGCTAGCCTATGATTATGATTGTTCTTGTCCTACAGACTAAACCCTCCGGTTTATATAGACACCGGAGGGGGCTAGGGTTACACAGAGTTGGTTACAGAGAAGGAGATTTACATATCCGAATCGCCAAGCTTGCCTTCCACGCAAAGGAGACTCCCATCCGGACACGGGACGAAGTCTTCAATCTTGTATCTTCATAGTCCAACAGTCCGGACAAAGTATATAGTCCGGCTGTCTGAGGACCCCCTGATCCAGGACTCCCTCAGTAGCCCCTGAACCAGGCTTCAATGACGATGAGTCTGGCGCGCAGATTGTCTTCGGCATTGCAAGGCGGGTTCCTTCTCCTAATACTCCATAGAAGATCTTGAATACAAGGATCGTGTCTGGCTCTGCAAAACAATTTCCACATACCACCGTAGAGAGCATAATTTTTCATAACATGACATCACGCCACGGCCCGGTCATTATTCGAACTGTTTTCCTCAACCAGCTGCTGCTCATATCCCGAGGCGGTTTTCTTGGCACGTCTTGTCGAAGCAGAGATCGTGTCCCCTTATCACGGGATTCTCATCAATACGGGTACGGGTAACCCAACCGTGCCATCAATCGTGGCGTTTGGGGAACAAGCGAGTTTTACCAGGCAAGTGGGGAGGCGCACAGTTGCTACCGCCTCTATAAAGATATAATGACTCCTCTTTTTCACCCACACCTTCTTCTCCCTCTGCTCATCCATTCCCTTTCGCTCGAGCCCTAGCGCCCAAGCATTCATCTTCTCCACCAAAAGAGGTCTTTCGAAAATGTCCGGATCCGGAGCAGGAGGCAAATGGATGGCATCTACCGTCCGGGAGAAGGATATCAAAAAGCTTCAGGAGGCCGGGTACCTGGCCAAGAAACTCGGCCATCGTCTTCCGACGGCGGGACAGATTGTCCCCACTCCGGAACCCCATGAGAGGGTTGTATTCCTCCCTCATTTTGGCCGCGGGATAGGTTTTCCCCTTCACCCATTCATTCGCGGCATCATGTATTATTATGGGATCGATTTTCATGATCTATCCCCTAATTCCTTCCTCAACATGTCGATGTTTGTCGTCGTGTGCGAGGCCTTTCTCCGCATCTCGCCACACTTCGGCTTATGGCTGAAGATTTTCAATGTGAAGCCCAAGGTAGTGAACGGCGAGCACGCCGAGTGCGGAGGCGCCATGGTGAGCAAGATGCCCAATGTCACATGGCCAACAAGTACTTTCAATGATTCCTTCAAGGAGTGGCAGCAGCAGTGGTTTTACATCACTGAGCCGCGCGGCAAAAAGTGGGCCGCTGCTCCCGAATTCCGATCCAGAGCCCCCCTGCGGCTTACGTCCTGGCACAAGAAGGGCCTGAACTGGTCTTCGTCCGACAAACTATCGGTACTCCAAACGCGTGTCAAGGATGTGGAAGACAAGAACATCAAGCTTGTCAATGTAGTCCAGGTGTTGTTGGTTCGCCGGATTCTTCCTTGTCAGCACCGGGCTTGCAATTTATGGGAATACGACCCGACCAAGCAGCAAACCCTGCGGGGGCTCTTTGGATCCTCGCACGAGGACATCCTCGCACGAAGTCATGGCCGGACTCCGCCGAGGACCGTGGGTACCAACTGTCCCGCCCTGCAAGTTTGGTAAGTCATTGCTATGTCTGGCAATTCATATGTTTCATTCGCACATCCTGAGGAAGATGCTTAATGTGCTTTCCACAATTCTCATAGGGCTGGACGAAGAAGGCGGGGCGGATCTATTGTCCGGCCCCATTGCCGGAAGAACCGGTCGGCCCACTTCTGACGAAGATGCTGGTCTCGGCACCTTACAAGGCACCAAAGAGGAAGGCCGAGAAGGAGGCCAAGGAGACCAGGGGCAACCTTCGTCGCCGTGGCGCTTCGGACACAAAATCCGAAGACTCCAAAGCCCATTCTTCCTCCGAAGAGGACGAGGAGGAGGAAGAAGATGAATCCCCCACGGGGGGGAAGGAAGAAAAGGACGGCCTCCTCATCCTTGGAAGCCGAATCGCCTAAGAGCGGTAAAACTCCCCTTCCAGAGGCATCCCCCACCGCTGCCGATAGCAGCCCGGAGTGGGATACCAGGGCCCAGCCCCTGGTGAACTCGTGAGTATACAAAGCCCGAACACGCTTATGCATCCAGGCTCATCATGGCATAATACTTTAATCTGAGCCATACTTTTTGCAGTCCGGTGAGGTCCCGCACCGAACAATCCTCATCGGAGGATTCGCTGGGTTTGGATGCTATAGAGAGCGAGACACCCCCGAAGGCCCCTACCCCCAGACATGTGAATGACACCGAGGTGTCATCCCAGAAGGACCTAGAACAAGGAGGGGGGAATATCGTAAAGGCGCCAAGAGGCCAAACTTTAGGGGTCGGACATATGGGAGCGAAGGCTCCCATGAGCATCGACGGCGGGGGCGATCTCGAATTTGGCCCCCAGCCGGACACAGTCCCGGAGATCTCTAAGGCTCGAGAATTAGGAAAGCGGCCTCCCTCGGCTAGGAGGGGTGTGCCTGCTCCACCGGCAACCTCTGTCCAACCAGTGGCGCCGGATACCTTATCAACGGTGCTAAAAGGTGCTTCCATCATCGATGAACACCGTGCCCTTATGGGTGAGGTGATTGAGAAGATTCAGTCCGCTGAGAGTGGACTGAATGAATCATGTATCAGCCTTGTAAAAGGCTTTGAGGTATGTTTTATGAGGTTTTGAAGATTGTCATAGTATGGATAGGAGCCCCTGATACACTGTTCGGTGAAAGAGAGAACCGGACAAAGGATCAAATTTATGTTCGCAGGAGACTCGGTTGATGACATCTGTATCTCTTTTTTATAAGCAGGCCCCTGTAGCGGCCGCCGCTTCTCATACTGCGGAAGTATCCGGACTGAAGCAGAGTCTGGAGCGAGCCGAAGAAGAACTTGGCCGAGTGAAGAAGCAGTTGGAGGATACCCAAGGTATGCAAAAACCTTGTTCATTCAGCACAAATGAATAAGTGTGTTTGATGAAAATATTTTTGTTGTGTGCTCTAGGGGCGGTGGCCGAAATTGGGGCTCTTAAGAAGGTTGTGACCGAAGCCGAGAAGAAGGCAGCCACGGATCAAGATCTGCGTGAAAAGCATGAGGCCAGGGTTATTGAAGCTGAGCAAGAGCTTCAGGATGCCGTGAAGAAAAGCGAGGCCTTGGAGCAGAGTTTGTCAGGGAAAGAATCCGAACTCGCCCAAGTGTGCCAAGTCTCAAATGATGCCCGGGAGGAAGCCCAAGGTGCTCTGAAGGAAATTCAGAAGGCGAGGAAGATTGCGGCTGGTATGCTTTTTCTATACAAAGCGGTCTTTTTTTAAAAGGAGAAAATCAAGTTGATAATTTTTATTCTGATTTCTCCAGGGGCATTTGCGGAGCTGCCACGCAGCATATCTGATGTCGCCCAATTCTACCGAGCCGAGGAAAAGAAGACTGCGGAGAAACTCTTCTGGTCACAGTATTTGGCGCCGAATTATCTGGTGCCGTTTGCCGATCAGCTAAAGCAGCTGATCGAACTGCACAAGGCGGCCGAACTAGCCATGAAGGATTTGATTGTCCGGCTATGGCCCACCGAGCGAATTCCAAGCAGTTACTTCAGGCTCGTAAAGCGGCTTGTGAGTGTCTGCCCTCGACTCGAAGTCATCAAGCGGTCGGTCTGTATGGAGGGTGCGTGAATGGCATTTGCCCGCGCAAAAGTGCACTGGGGAAAGCTGGATGCGGAAAATATGATGACTGAGGGACCACCGGAGGGGAAAGAGCACCGCACGCCCAAATTATATTATGATAGTGTCCTGAAAGGAGCTCGCCTTGTGGTGGAGCAATGCACCAAAGACATTGTATTTCCATGAATATAGTCATGCTGTCCTTTGTAAGGCTGAACAAGGTCATTTCTATTAATTATTGCCTGTTATGTGAAATTTTTTCCTCTTGTGCGGCCGTTTTACATATATTAATCCTAAGAGTTGGCCAGTCGTCGGCTTCTGCCCCCACGTAGAAAGTATGGGGGTGTTCGGGATAAACTTGAACACTCTTTATCCCATTTTTGGGTCCTTGAAGGAGGTGTTCAGCACAAAGAACCAGGCAATCAGACTATAGGGCTTTATCACTCTCACTTAGCCATAGGAGTTTGACGAAAGGAAGGTAGGCGCAGCCCTTGGTGTTCGGAAGACCGCACGAGGGGCTCTATAAGCACCTGATCGGAAGAAAAGCCGATCCATCGCACGCTGCATTAGTTATGGCATTATGCGGAATAAATCCTTAAAGATCTTACAACCTCTCGAACAGCTGACCAGCTCTCGCCGTATCATGACAGTCAGTTTTCGGCTTTCTCTACTGAGATGCTCGTCCGGAAGAACCGGGACACAATCGCAGTAGTTCTCCTAGCTCTACCTTAGCCGATATAGCGGAACGTAAGGTACTAAAACATGGGAGCCGGGCAAACCCAACTATTGACCCAAGACATGATTCGGAGCTGATGCATATAATGTTATAAGTTCGGGGTGTCGAGCGACCGTGAAGGTGGTCGGACTTTATTGCCATATTATGGGTACAATGAAGCCCCTGGCGTATCAAGGCATAACACGATGTATGGATGTCGTTATGACGAAAGGTGTCAATAAGAAATGATAGCAGATAAGCGTCATATAAATCTACATGTTGTATTCGAGTAATATGTCGATGTGTATGAGTACAAGTGATGTTATAAAAAGAAGTATGACGGTGTAACCTGCTGAGACCAGGCGGGAAGAAGCTGTGTGCGGATCCGGAGTGTATCCGGATTGTCTTCGAGGGGAATATCTAAGGATTCCCTTGCACATCCGAGCTGATCCCATGTCGCCAGTCCTGTCCTGCACAAAAGCGAACCTGCAAAGGAAATGTGAGAAATATTTGTGTGCCATGGAGCGGTTGAGCCGCGGTATGTGGCCCCTCCCAGCTTTTGCCGGAGTATTTAATTGAGCTCTGGTCGAGCCGAGCTATCATGCGGGGAAGTAGTTCGGACTCCTTTATCGGTGTCCGGGAGCTTGGCCATCGACTCAAGGTTCGATTGAAAGGTGCCACTCGCTGCTTCTGTTGTTAAAGCGGCGGTATACTCTTCGGCACCGAGGTGGAGTTCGGCTTTGCCCTTAACTGTGATGACACCGCGCGGGCCGGGCATCTTAAGCTTACTGTAGGCATAGTGTGGTACCGCATTAAATCGAGCAAACGCAGTTTGCCCCAGCAGTGCATGGTAATTACTGCGAAAAGGGACAATGTCGAAGACTAACTCTTCGGTACGGTAATTGTTTGGTGATCCGAGGACTACCTCCAGTGTGGTGGAGCCTATACAACTGGCCTCCACACCTGGTATAACACCTTTAAAGGAGGTTTTAGTGGGTTTGATCATCGAACAATCGATACCCATCTGGCGCACTGTGTCCTGGTACAACAGGTTTAGACTGCTGCCTTCGTCCATAAGGACTCGTGTGAGGTGGAACCCGCAAATTATTGGGTCGAGGATAAGTGCGGCTGAATTACCCTGGTTGGTATTGGCTACACGATCTGTATGATCGAAAGTGATCAGCCATAGTTTATATTGTGGGCGACTTGCTTCGTTAAGTCAACATCCCGAAAAGTGCACGTCCGTTCCCGTTTGGGGATGTGGATGGCATTTATCATGTTCAACGTTTTGATTTGCGGGGGAAATTTCTTTTGCCCTCTTTTGTTTGGTGATCTGGGTTCCTCGTTGTCTTCATCGCTTTGAGACCCCTTCTCCTTGTTTTCGGCGCCTGATCTACCGACTTGTTTAAAGACCCAGCATTCTTGGTTGGTATGATTGGCTACCGTTCCTGGGGTACCATGAATTTGGTATAGGCGATCAAGTATGCAGTCCAGACGGGACATGCCCGAATTGTTCTTTTGAAATGGCTTTTTTCGCTCACCGGGCTTAGAGCCATGGAATCCGGCATTGACTGTCGTGTCTTCGGCGTTATCGCTGTTTTTGTGACGCTTGTGTTTGTTGCGTCGAGGCTTGCCGTTGCTGTCTCTGGCCTCTAATGTGCCAGGATTGCTTGCTATGTTGTTGCTACCAGCCGACTAGCTATCTTCGCCCACACAAAAGTGGGTCATGAGTGTCGTGAGGGCTGCCATGGATTTCGGCTTCTCTTGGCCGAGGTGTCGGGTGAGCCACTTGTTGCGGATGTTATGCTTAAAGGTCGCTAGGGCTTCTGCAGCTGGACAGTCGATGATTTGGTTCTTTTTAGTTAGGAACCGAGTTCGGAATTTTCTGGCTGACTCTCCGGGCTGTTGGGTTATGTGACTTAAGTCATCAGCGTCCGGTGGTCGCACATAATTGCCCTGGAAGTTGTCAAGGAATGCGTCCTCCAGGCTCTCCCAGCTGCCAATGGAGTTTGTCGGCAAGCTATTCAGCCAATGCCGAGCCGGTCCTTTTAGCTTAAGTGGGAGGTACTTGATGGCATGTAGATCGTCGCCGCAGGCCATGTGAATGTGGAGAAGGAAATCTTCAATCCATACCGGGGGTCTGTTGTACCATCATATGACTCAATGTTTACGGGTTTAAACCCTTTTGGGATTCATGATCCATTGTTTCATCAGTGAAGCATAGGGGGTGTGCGGCGCCTCTATGCCGGGCTACATCACGATGCATTTCGAATGAGTCTGGTCTGTTGTATTCGGCCTAGCCGGATTTGTTTCTAGGGTATCCGGCGGGACGGTCATCCTCACGGGTTGTGGCGCGCCCCAGTGATCCGTAGATCGATCTTGGCTGTCCTGCTTTGTTTTCTAGTACATCTCACAGGTCCTGCGTGTAGCCCGAGGCCTTAGTGTATTGGCGGCGGGGTGCGGGCGGTTGTTCGGGCTGGTACGCCACTTTGTCTCGGCCACGAGGTGGTCGGTCAGCCTCGTCCTGCGCTGGTAGTGTAGGCTCTAGTGCCTCCTCCTCGAGTTGAGGTAGCAACCTGCGCTTTGGGTAACTTTTGGTTGGGCGCTCGAGTCTGTATTCCTCGTCTGCCAGGACCTTAGTCCATCTATCTGTTAGTAGATCTTGATCAGCTTGAAGCTGCTGCTATTTTTTCTTTAGGCTTTTTGCAGTGGCTATAAGCCGGCGCTTGAAGCGCTCCTGCTCGATGGGATCCTCAGGCACGACAAATTCTTTGTCGCCGAGGCTCACCTCATCTTCGAAGAGAGACATGTAATTGTCGTCCTCCGATTCTCCATCTATTTCCTGCTCCCTAGGGCCAGCTTGCCCATCCTTCTGCTCGGCCTGCTCTAAGTCAGGCTGGGCGGGATTGTTTTCGTCTTCGGCACCGTCCAAATTGCTATCATCTCCTGTGCTGGTACTGCTATTTCTGCCATGGCGGGGCTTAGAGCGGCGCCGATGATGCCGGTTCTTTGGTTGCTTCCCCAAGGGATTATCCTCCATTGCCTCATCGCCATTGGTTTCTTTGGGGGTGTCCATGATATATATATCATATGATGAGGTGGCTGTCGAGCGCCCTGTGGGCGGCGGTTCCTGTTCTTCTCCTGCATCGTCGTCCATACCGTCGATATCTTCAGAGTCGAAGTCTAGCACGTCGGTTAAGTCAACGACAGTGGCTATTAAGTGGGTGGTGGGTAGGTAACACATTTCTTCGTCGTCCACTTCCCACTCGAGCCAGACATAGTTCGTCCAAGAGTCTCCTGATAAAGAGAGAGACCTCAACGAATTTAGCACGTCACCCAAGGGTGAGTTTTGAAAGATATCCGCGGAGGTAAACTCCATGATCGGTGCCCAATCTGATTCGATAGGCACAGACGCGCGTGGTTCGGAACCTAAGACCAGAGACGAGTCCGGGGGTCTGGTGACACAGATCTCTTTGGAGGGGAGTCTGTGTTCGACTCCAACGCCGATGAGTGTGTGGCCTCCGTGGCGGGGTCCATCCACCCATCCTCGGATGGCGCGATCTGCTCCAGATTAAAGGCCGGGGCAGCCGCAGGTGCGATATCCCGAACACTGTCCGATGTTAGATCTAAGTCATGCATGTCGTAACTGTTCGGCGCCCCTGACGTAGGCTCGAACCCATCGAAGATCAAGTCTCCGCGGATGTAGGCGGTGTAGTTCAAGTTTCCAAACCTGACCTAATGGCCAGGGGCGTAGCTGTCGACCTGCTCCAGACGGCCAAGCGAGTTGGCCTGCAGTATGAAGCCGCCGAATACGAAGATCTGTCCGAGGAGGAAAACCTCACCCTAGACCACATCGTTACTGATGATTGAAGGAGCCATCAAGCCTTATCACGACGACACAGTGGAACTCTCAATGAAAGCACCAATGTCGGTGTCAAAACCGGCGGATCTCGGGTAGGGGGTCCCGAACTGTGCGTCTAAGGCTAATGGTAACAGGAGGCGGGGGACAGGATGTTTACCCAGGTTCGGGCCCTCTCAATGGAGGTAATACCCTACTTCCTGCTTGATTGATCTTGATGATATGAGTATTACAAGAGTTGATCTACCACGAGATCGTAGAGGCTAAACCCTAGAAGCTAGCCTATGATTATGATTGTTCTTGTCCTACAGACTAAACCCTACGGTTTATATAGACACCGGAGGGGGATAGGGTTACACAGAGTCGGTTACAGAGAAGGAGATCTACATATCCGAATCGCCAAGCTTGCCTTCCACGCAAAGGAGACTCCCATCCGGACACGGGACGAAGTCTTCAATCTTGTATCTTCATAGTCCAATAGTCCGGCCAAAGTATATAGTTCGGCTGTCCAAGGACCCCCTGATCCAGGACTCCCTCAGCGATGTTGAGGCCCATATCTATTCTCGCGTGGTGGTTAGTGCGTAAAGGCCAGAGGCCAACTCAGGACAAATACCCAAACCTATTAATGCATTGGGGTCTCGCGGAAACGAGCAGAGACTGACGATAAGGTGACCCCATCGCCCCATCTCATGGACTTACGACAAGGGCCCAGACTGCCCGTCCGTGCCATGTGGAAAACTCGCGGGTGCTCTACGGGCCCGCCCGACTTTCACATCAACTCGCGGGTACCCCTCAAGGCTGACCTGACTTCAACAATGGCCTCAAGTAAAGTCAAAGTAACCGTGTGTCCCAACACCAAGGGGAAAACCCGAGGAATCACCCTCGGAGGATTCCACTCGATGTAATCATCAAGGTGAATGTAAGATGAACCACCCTCGAGGTTCACACTTGAGGGGTTGCACGACAGAGCCGTATCGGAGGTGGTTAAGGAGGAATCACCCTCGATGACCATGAACGAATAGCTACTCTATAGAGATCTCATCAAGAGTGATGTATGAGGTACCACCCTCGACACTCAATGGTAACTCTGCAGAGTCGAGCAACAAAGAGGGTGTGATGTGATGTGAGGTGTCGGGTCTGGTCATCGATCACGTTGATCGAGTCGTCGATGATGAAGCAGGGGTGACAAGGACAAGTGGGGGTCACTAATGGGTCACTAACCAACCTATACTAAGCAGTTTAGGATAAGCATATAAGGTACAACAGCAGGTTACAAAAGCAGGCTATGCATCAGAATAGGAGCAATCAATTACAGTAGCAAAATCTAATGCAAGCATGAGAGAATGGAATGGGTTATATCGGGATGATCAAAGGGGGGGGCTTGCCTGGAAGCTCCGCTGAAAGGGAAGAAGGGTCGTTGTCGACGTAGTTGATCACAGGGGCATCAACAACGGTCTCGGGGTCTACCGGAGAGAAGAGGGGGGGGGAGAAACAGTAAATACACACAAACATATACATAACAAGACAATAACTGGTACTAGAGGTGTTCTAATGCAGTGCTAGGTGATACTGGTGAAGGGGGAAAACATCCGGGAAAGTTTTCCCGGTTCCGGACGTCTGTCAAACAGATGAACCGGAGGAGAAAAGTTCAATGTTTGCTATGCTACGGACATGTGGCAGACGAACGGAGAGCGTATCCGGATACGTCTCATCGTTCTGAGCAACTTCCATGTACAAAGTTTTTTGATCCGAGTTACGGTTAATTTTCTATGAATTTTCAAAGATTTAAACATTTTCTGGATTTATTCTTAAATCGAAAATAATTGTTAAAACGCTAGGGGTACCCAGCTCTGTGTACACATAATGTACACCGAGGATGACAAGTGGGCACGGGGGTCCCAGTTGACCAGTCAACGTTTGACTAGTCAACTAGGGGTGGGCCCCCCTTGTCATTGACTCACCTAACTAATTACTTGATTAATTAGGCTAACTAATTAGTTAGTTTAACTAAACCATTTTAATTAAGTTAATTAACTAATTAATTAGTTTATTATTAATATATGTTTTTTTTATTTTTTAACAAAACAGGGGAGGGGCCCCAGCTGTCAAAGGCCCTATGGCCTTAGCGGGCGACGGGCTACGGGCGCTGGGGCGGGGCGCACCCAGGCGCCCAGCACGCGGGGGGGGGGGGTGCGAGGCCAACTGGTGCCCCGAACGGCGTCGGCAGCCACTGGTAGCCGGAGGCGGCCGGGGACGGGAAGTAGGGGCCGCAGTGGCGCTAGGCAACGGGAGCGGGGAGGGGTGCGAGGCGCGGCGGGCGCGGGGCTGCGGGGGCGACGACGGCGTGGCGGAGCAGAGCCATGGCGGTTAGCAGCACGAGCTGCAGCAGCGCAAGGGCGCGAGCCGGGCGTGGGCGCGGTGGTGGCTGGGCGTGCACGCGGCTGTGCGGGGCCGTGGTAGCAGCAACATGTCGAGCAGCTGGCCGGGCAGGTTCGGCTACGGCGGGGTAGAGGAAGCGGAAGTAGGGCGAGCGGGACTGCATGGCAGGGGCGATGCGAGGCGTGGCGAGCGGAGCAGCTAGCAGCATGCGGCGAGCGACGACGACGTGGGCATAGAGGCGGGTAGCCACGGAGTGAGGGGCGGGTGCGCGCGCAGATGCGTAGCTTCGGCCATGGCAACCGAGCTCGACCGCGGTGGTAGGTACGGTAACGACGACAAACATGGTTACGAATGCGAAGGAAGGCGCCAACGGAGAGAGAGAAAGGAGTCGAAGCTCACCGACGTTGCAGAGAAGGCCTGGGGAAGCCGGAGGAGCTCGAGGTGGCGCAGATCGACGCGGTGGAGGCCGGAGCCCGAGGAGGAAGTCGAGGTTGTGGTGGCATCATGGGGCGTCCGGCGTCGTGTGGCTCGATGTAGATGATGAGGACAATACTATGGTGCTCCTGGACTCATTGGCGAGGCAAGGGGTGGATGGTGGCCGCGGGCTTCACCGGAGTGAGCCCATGGCGGTGCTCGGCGAGGAGGGATCTGGCGAGGGGGAGGGGATGAAGCGAGATGGGGCAAGTAGGGTGAGTGGGAGCGGGGGACGAGGCATCGGGGGAAAGGGGGATCCTTATCCCTAGCCGGCGACCGTGGGCGCGGGTCGGTTGAACAGGGGAAGGGGGCGACCGGCAGGTGGAGTGGGCCGTCCGGCTTGGGGGGGTGGGGGCTAGGCCCATGGAAATAAATAGTGGGGGTGGGCCTTTTCTTTCTTTTATTATAGCCTTTTCCTTTAACATTTTCTCGCCTCTGTTTCGTTTATTTTAGGGCAGTAAAACACTTTATAAAAAAAAGTTGGGTCATCACCATAATTAGCTATGGAAAATTTGCAATACTTTAAACATTTTGGTCTTGACATCTGAAAACTTTATTTGTTTGACTTTGTTTTAAATTTGAACTTGAATCGGATGGGATCAATGTGGGACCTAGCAACAGTAAAAGTGATGACATGGCGCTATTAACAGGGGATTATTGTAGCTTAATTATCCGGGCGTCACACCGCCCCCCTAGTTCAATTCTCTTTGGGCTAGGGGGGCACACGCCCCACCTTGGCCTGCCTACTCTCTTCCACCGCTTGGCCCATGAAGCCCATTAACCCCCGGGGGGTTCCGGTAACCCCCCTGGTACTCCAGTTTTATCCGAAACTTCCCCGAAACACTTATGGTGTCCGAACATAGCCGTCCAATATATCAATCTTTATGTATCGACCATTTAGAGACTCCTCGTCATGTCCGTGATCACATCCGGGACTCCGAACAACCTTCGGTACATCATATCACCTAAACTCATAACACCAATCATCATCGAACGTTAAGCGTGCGGACCCTACGGGTTTGAGAACTATGTAGACATGACCGAGACATGTCTTCGGTCAATAACCAATAGTGGAACCTGGATGCTCATATTGGTTCCTACATATTCTACGAAGATCTTTATCGGTCAAACCGCATAACAACATACGTTGTTCCCCTTCTCATCAGTATGTTACTTGCCCGAGATTTGATTGTTGGTATCATCATACCTAGTTCAATCTCGTTACCGGAAAGTCTCTTTACTCGTTCCGTAATACTTCATCCCGCAACTAACTCATTAGTCATATTGCTTGCAAGGCTTATAGTGATGAGCATTACCGAGAGGGCCCAGAGATACCTCTCCGAAACACGGAGTGACAAATCCTAATCTCGATCAATGCCAACCCAACAAACACCTTCGGAGACACCTGTAGAGCACCTTTATAATCACCCATTTACGTTGTGATGTTTGGTAGCACACAAAGTGTTCCTCCGGTATTCGGGAGTTGCATAATCTCATAGTCTGAGGAACTTTTATAAGTCATGAAGAAAGCAGTAGCAAAGAAACTGTTACGATCATAATGCTAAGCTAACGGATGGGTCATGTCCATCACATCATTCTCCTAATGATGTGATCCCTTTCATCAAATGACAACACATGTCTATGGTTAGGAAACATAACCATCTTTGATTAATGAGCTAGTCAAGTAGAGGCATACTAGGGACACTATGTTTTGTCTATGTATTCACACATGTACCAAGTTTCCAGTTAATACAATTCTAGCATGAATAATAAACATTTATCATGAAATAAGGAAATAAATAATAACTTTATTATTGCCTCTCGGGCATATTTCATGTAGCCTCCCACTTGCACTAGAGTCAATAATCTAGTTCACATCGCCATGTGATTTAACACCAATAGTTCACATCTGTATGTGATTAACACCCATAGTTTACATCGCCATGTGACCAATACCCAAATGGTTTACTAGAGTCAATAACCTAGTTCACATCGCTATGTGATTAACACCCAAAGAGTACTAAGGTGTGATCATGTTTTGCTCATAAGAGAAGTTTAGTCAACGGGTCTGTCACATTCAAAGCCGTATGTATTTTGCAAATATTCTATGTCTACAATGCTTTGCATGGAGCTACTCTAGCTAATTGCTCCTACTTTCAATATGTATCCAGATTGAGACTTAAAGTCATCTGGATAGGTGTAAAATCTTGCATCGACGTAACTCTTTACAACGAACTCTTTATCACCCCCATCACCGAGAAACATTTCCTTAGTCCTCACTAAGGATAAACCATTGTCCAGTGATCTACTCCTAGATCACTATTATACCCCTTTGCCAAACTCATGGCAAGGTACACACTAGGTCTGGTGCACAGCATAGCATATTTTATGAAACCTATGACTGTGGCATAGGGAATGATTTTCATTCTCTTTCTATCTTCTGTCGTGGTCGGGCTTTGAGTCTCACTCAACTTTACACCTTGTAATACAGACAAGAACTCCTTCTTTGACTGATCCATTTTGAACTCTTTCAAAAATTTGTCAAGGTATTTACTCATTGAAAAATCTTATCAAGCATCTTGATCTATCTCTATAGATCTTGATACCCAATATGTAAGCAGCTTCACCGAGGTCTTTCATCCAAAATCTCTTATTCAAGTATCCCTTTATGCTATCCATAAATTCTATATCATTTCTAATCAACAATATGTCATCCACATATAATATTAGAAATGCTACAAAGCTCCCACTCACTTTATTGTAAATACAGGCTTCTCCAAAAGTCTGTATAAAACCATATGCTTTCATTACATTATCAAAGTGTTTATTCCAACTCCGAGAGGCTTGCACCAGTCCATAAATGGATCGCTAGAGCTTGCACACTTTGTTAGCACCCTTTGGATCCACAAAACCTTCTGGTTGCATCATATACAACTCTTCTTCCAGAAATCCATTCAGGAATGCAGTTTTGACATCCATCTGCCAAATTTTATAATCATAAAATGTAGAAATTGCTAACATGATTCGGACAGACTTAAGCATCGTACTGGTGAGAAAATATCATTCTACTCAACACCTTGAACTTTGTCAAAAACCTTTTGCGACAAGTCGAGCTTTGTAGATAATAACACTACTATCAGCGTCCGTGTTCCTCTTGAAGATCCATTTATTTTCTATGGCTTTCTGATCATCGGGCAAGTCCACCGAAGTCCACACTTTGTTCTCATACATGGATCCCATCTCAGATTCCATGGCCTCAAGCCATTTTGTGGAATCTGGGCTCATCATCGCTTCCTCATAGTTCGTAGGTTCATCATGGTCTAGTAACATGATTTCCAGAATAGGATTACCATACCACTCTGATGCGGACCAGACTCTGGAAGACCTACGAGGTTCCGTAACAACTTGATTTGAAGTTTCATGATCATCATCATTAGCTTCCTCTCTGTGATAAACTACTTTCCAATTCGGGAGAAGGTACAGTTACCTCATCAAGTTCTACTTTCCTCCCACTCACTTCTTTCGAGAGAAACTCCTTCTCTAGAAAGGATCCATTCTTAGCAACGAATATCTTGCCTTCGGATCTGTGATAGAAGGTGTACCTAATAGTTTCCTTTGGGTATCCTATGAAGACGCACTTCCCCGATTTGGGTTCGAGCTTATCAGGTTGAAACTTTTTCACATAAGCATCGCAGCCCCAAACTTTCAGAAATGACAACTTTGGTTTCTTGCCAAACCTCAGTTCATAAGGCGTCGTCTCAACGGATTTTGATGGTGCCCTGTTTAACATGAATGCAGTTGTCTCTAATGCATAACCCCAAAACGATGGTGGTAAATCGGTAAGAGACATCATAGATCGCACATATCCAATAAAGTGCGGTTACGACATTTGGACACACCATTACGCTATGGTGTTCCAGGTGGCGTGAGCTGTGAAACTATTCCACATTGTTTTAATGAAGGCCAAACTCTTTACTCAAATATTCTCTTCCACGATCAGATCGTAGAAACTTTATTTTCTTGTTGCAACGATTCTTCACTTCACTCTGAAATTTTTTGAATTTTTCAAATGTTTTAGACTTGTGTTTCATTAAGTAGATATACCCATATCTGCTAAAATCATTTTGTGAAGGTTAGAAAATAATGATACCTGCCACGAGCCTCAACACTCATCGAACCGCATACATCGGTATGTATTACTTCCAATAAGTCATTAGCTCGTTCCATTGTTCCGGAGAACGGAGTTTTAGTCATCTTGCCCATAAGGCACGGTTCGCAAGTATCAAATGATTCATAATCAAGTGATTTCAAAAGTCCATCTTTATGGAGTTTCTTCTTGCGCTTTACACCGATGTGACCCAAATGGCAGTACCACAAATAAGTTGCACTATCATTATCAACTTTGCATCTTTTGGCATCAATACTATGAATATATGTATTATCACGATCAAGATTCAATAAACCATCAACATTGGGTGTATGACCATAGAAGGTTTTATTCATGTAAACAGAATAACAATTATTCTCTGTCTTAAATGAATAAGCGTATTGCAATTAACATGATCTAATCATATTCATGCTCAACGCAAACACCAAATAACATTTATTTAGGTTCAACACTAATCTCGAAAGTATAGGGAGTGCTCGATGATGATCATATCAATCTTGGAACCATTTCCAACATACATCGTCACTTAATCCTTAACTAGTCTCTATTTATCCCGTAACTCCTGTTTCGAGTTACTAATCTTAGCAACCGAACAAGTATCGAATACCCAGGGGCTACTATGAACACTAGCAAGGTACACATCAATAACATGTATATCAGATATACCTTTGTTCACTTTGCCATCCCTCTTTTCCACCAAATATTTGGGGTAGTTTCGCTTCCAGTGACCATTTTCTTTGTAGTAGAAGCACTCAATTTCAAGCTTAAGTCCAGCTTTGGGCTTCTTCGCGGGAGTGACAACTTTCTTGCCATTCTACTTGAAGTTCCCTTTTCTATCCCTTTGCCCTTTTCTTGAAACTAGTGGTCTTGTCAATCATCAACACTTAATGCTCTTTCTTGATTTCTACCTTCGTCGATTTCAGCATCACGAAGAGCTCGTGAATAGTTTTCGTCATTCATTGCATACTATAGTTCATCATGAAGTTCTAGTAACTTGGTGATGGTAACTAGGTCTCATACCTCTTGACACAGGCATGAGTCTGAAATACCAATTTCAGCTCTTGGAACATCTCATATGCTTCGTGACGTTTCAAAAACATTTTTGAAGTCCCGGTTCTAAGCCATAAAGCATGGTGCACTAAACTATCAAATAGTCATCATATTAAGCTAGCCAAACGTTCATAACGCCTGCATCTGCTCCTGCAATAATTTTGTCGCCTAGCTGTGCATCAAGGACATAATTCTTCTGTGCAGCAATGAGGATAAACCTCAGATCACGGACCCAGTCCACATCATTGCTACTATCATCTTTCAACTTAGTTTTCTCTAGATACACATATAAAAACATAGGGAAGCAACAACGCGAGCTATTGATCTATAACATTATTTGCAAAATACTATCAGGACTAAGTTCATGATAAATTAAAGTTCAATTAATCATAATACTTAAAACTCCCACCTAGATAGACACCCCTCTAATCATCTAAGTGATCATGTGATCCAAATCAACTAAACCATGTCCGATCATCATGCGAGATGGAGTAGTTTTCAATGGCGAACATCACTATGTTGATCATATCTACTATATGATTCACGCTCGACCTTTCGGTCTCTAGTGTTGAGAGGCCATATCTGCATATGCTAGGCTCGTCAAGTTTAACCTGAGCATTCTGGGTGTGCAAAACTGGCTTGCACCCGTTGTATGTGAATGTAGAGCTTATCACACCCGATCATCACGTGGTGTCTCGGCACGAAGAACTGTCGCAACAGTGCGTACTCAGGGAGAACACTTATACCTTGAAATTTTAGTAAGGGATAATCTTATAATGCTACCGCCGAACTAAGCAAAATAAGAATATAAAAGATAAACATCACACGCAATCAAAATATGTGACATGATATGGCCATCATCATCTTGTGCCTTTGATCTTTATCTCCAAAGTACCATCATGATCTCCATCGTTACCGGCATGACACCATGATCTCCATTATCTTGATCTTTATCAACGTGTCGTCACATGGTCGTCTCGCCAACTATTGCTTTTGCAACTATTGCTATCGCATAGAGATAAAGTAAAGAAATTACACGGCTCTTGCATCTTATGCAATAAAGATACAACCATAAGGCTCTGGCCAGTTGCCGACAACTTCAACAAAACATGATCATCCCATACAAAAAAATATATCACATCATGTCTTGACCATATCACATCACAACATGCCCTGCAAAAAACAAGTTAGACGTCCTCTGTTTTGTTGTTGCAAGTTTTACGTGGCTGCTACGGGCTTAGCAAGAACCGTTCTTACCTACGCATCAAAAACCACAATGATTTTTCGTCAAGTGTGTTGTTTTAACGTTCAACAAGGACCGGGCGTAGTCAAACTCGATTCAACTAAAGTTGGAGAAACAGACACCCATTAGACACCTGTGTGCGAAGCACGTCGGTAGAACCAGTCTCGCGTAAGCGTACGCGTAATGTCGGTCTAAGCCACTTCATCCAACAATACCGCCGAATCAAAGTACGACATGATGGTAAGCAGTATGACTATTATTGCCCACAACTCTTTGAGTTCTACTCGTGCATATACATCTACGCATAGTCCTGGCTCTGATACCGCTGTTGGGGAACGCGGTAATTTCAAAATTTTCCTACGATCATGCAAGATCTATCTAGGAGATGCATAGCAAGGAGAGGGGAGAGTGTGTCCATGTACCCTCGTAGACCGAAAGCGGAAGCGTTATGACAACGCGGTTGATGTAGTCGTACGTCTTCACGATCCGACCGATCCTAGCACCGAAGGTATGACACCTCCGCAATTTGCACACATTCAGCTCGGTGACGTCCCATGAACTTAAGATCCAGCTGAGGTCGAGTGGAGGAGGGGGTAGGCCGGCCTCAAGGGGTGCGCCCCAAGAGGGGAATCCTACTCCAAGTAGGAGTAGGTTCCCCCTTTCCTAGTCCAACTAGGAGGGGAAGGAAAGAGGGGAAGGAGAGAAGGAAAGGGGGCCCGCCCCCTAGTCCAATTCGATTTGGGCCGGGGGAGGGGGGTGCCCCAACTTGGCCTGCCTCCTCTCTTCCACCACTTGGCCCATGAGGCCCAATAACCCCCCAGGGGGTTTCGGTAACCCCCCGGTACTCCGGTTTATCCGAAACTACTCCGGAACACTTTCGGTGTCCGAACATAGCCGTCCAGTTTATCAATCTTTATGTCTCGACCATTTAGAGACTCCTCGTCATGTCCGTGATCACATCCGGGACTCCGAACAACCTTTGGTACATCATATCACATAAACTCATAATACCAATCGTCATCAAACGTTAAGCGTGCGGACCCTACAGGTTCGACACCTATGTAGACATGACCGAGACACATCTTCAATCAATAACTAATAGTGGAACCTGGATGCTTATATTGGTTCCTACATATTCTACGAAGATCTTTATCGGTCAAACCGCATAACAACATACGTTGTTCCCTTTGTCATTCGTATGTTACTCTTGCCCGAGATTCGATTGTCGGTATCATCATACCTAGTTCAATATCGTTACCGACAAGTCTCTTTACTCGTTCCGTAATACTTCATCCCGCAACTAACTCATTAGTCACATTGCTTTCAAGGCTTATAGTGATGAGCATTACCGAGAGGGCCCAGAGATACCTCTCCGAAACACGGAGTGACAAATCCTAATCTTGATCTATGCCAACCCAACAAACACCTTTGAAGACCCCTGTAGAGCACCTTTATAATCACCCATTTATGTTGTGACGTTTGGTACCACACAAAGTGTTCCTCGGTATTCGGGAGTTGCATAATCTCATAGTCTAAGGAACTTGTATAAGTCATGAAGAAAGTAGTAGCAAAGAAACTGTTACGATCATAATGCTAAGCTAATGGATGGGTCATGTCCATCACATCATTCTCCTAATGATGTGATCCCGTTCATCAAATGACAACACATGTCTATGGTTAGGAAACATAACCATCTTTGATTAACGAGCTAGTCAAGTACATGCATACTAGGGACACTATGTTTTGTCTATGTATTCACACATGTACTAAGTTTCCAATTAATACAATTGTAGCATGAATAATAAACATTTATCATAAAATAAGGAAATAAATAATAACTTTATTATTGCCTCTACGACATATTTCCTTCAATGCTGCATCATCCCTTCCTCTTTGGGAAAATACCGACGTAATTCAAGCCGCATCAGGGTAGAGTGTAACTCCCTGGGTACCCCGTGAGGGATCTGTGCATAGGGTACTGCGTATCTTCCTGGGTACCCCATGCACATGGGCGCTGACTTAGCCCGTGCGCACGGGGTCCAATGGGCAGAAACGGTCACCCAGCCTAGAACACTATAAGGAAAAACCTTCTTCCTCCTTCATCCCTAACCCTAATGTCTTGTTGAGCTCCACCATTGTTACACCTCATTTTGCTCAATACTCTCAATCCCTCCACCCAAACTTGTTGAAACTTTGGGGATTGGAAGAGTAAGACCCGATCTACACTTTGACCAAACCAGTTCGTGTTCCCCACAATATTCATCCACCATTGACTTGTTACTCTTCGAGCTTTGGCTCCTGGGAGGTTAGAGGTTCCACCGAAGGCTTCCTTGCTTGTGGTGTGCTCCAGACAAGTTTGTAAAGGTGTGGTGGTCGCCTTGAAGACCAACCCCAAGTGATTCGAGGCTCATCCATTGGGGTGACTCGATAGAGATTACGGCGAGCCTTCGGTGGCGTTCCGCAAGCTTTGGCTCTGGCACGGCTCTAAACAGAGAGTAGCTCTTCCTCAAGGAAGACTGAACTTTGGGATAAAATTCACGTCCTCGTCTCACTTGTGGTTAATCCTTTCCCGCACTTTAATTTTCTTTGTATGCTTGTTGGCTTGCTAATTAGTTTGTCGTGTAACATATTTAGCTTCAAGCTTGCTTGTCATATAGGTTGTGTTCACCTAGTTGCATATCTAGTGAACCCTATTTATCCACTAAAACTTAAAACTGACAAGAAAGATTAAAATTTGCACTCTCCTATTCACCCCCCTCTAGTCGACCGTATCGATCCTTTTAATAGGCAAGAATAATAATATAATAGTGGAGTTTCCATAAAAAGGGAAGCTTCAGAAGAAGAAATGAATTTGTGGAATTAGTATTATCATTAAAGAAGAAAGGAAAAACTACAAAAATTCAAAATACTAAAGTTTTGAAGAAAGAAAGAATTATTGGCTTTGGTATTACCCTTTAATAAAAAATAAAATAAAATAAAATAAAAATAAAAATAAAATGAAATAATGAGGTTTTATAAGAAAAATGAATTAGTGTTTTAGGAAGAAAGAAATAAAGCAAAAACTAAAACAAAATCAAAATAATGAGATTTTCAATGGAATAATGAATTATTGACATTTGTATTACCATTACCTTTTAATAAGAAAGAAATAAAATAAATAACAAAATCAAAATCAAAATAATGAGGTTTTGTAAGGAATAATTAATTAGTGGCATTGGTAGAAGGAAAATGAAAAAAAATTAAAACAAACAATAACAACCTTTGCACACAATATACACAAAAAGATGTGCTTTCCAATAATATGCAATAATAAACATAAAATAGTGGAATTTTTGAAGAAAAAAATTCTAATAAGGAATGAATTAGTGGCATTGGTTTTACCGTTTAAGAAAAACAAAGAAATAATAAATAAAAATATTAAAACGAGGAACATGAATTAGTGATATTAGTGTTACCCTTTAAGAAGAAATTAAACAAAAAAGTAGAGAAAAAACTTGCAAACAACTTTGCTCCAAATTTGCACTTTTTGTATATGTCAAGATAAGAATAATCATATAATAGTGTATTTTTCACACATATTGCATAGTGTTTGTGTGTATACATTTACAGTTATCCAACCTCACAAAAATAACCACAAAAACTAATGAAAACCAACTAACAAAGAAAAAACGGAAAAGAAAAGGCAAAAACACATAAAAACAAGAAAAAAAACAGAAAAAACAAAGGAAGGAAGAGGAGAGCTGGATCACGTAGTTAATGGGCTTCGGCCCAGTAGCAATCGACTCTACCAAATATGGGATTAGTCAGAAAAAACGAGCCTAACATAACCAACAAGACATGCGAGCAAAAAAATGCAGCATAAATCTCAGAGCAGAAATCAACGGCCAAGAAATCGATTGACTCAAATTCAAAGTTCAGTTGACTGACATAAAGCTAAAGTGTTGTTTTAGAAGTACTGTCTGCATCCATGTGAAGACTTGTGTGAGATCTCACATTAGGTGAGATCTATGAGATCATTTTCTTAAGAAAAAAAACATGTTCAAACATTCTCAATTTTTTTTGTAGAGACACATCTATGTTTGATGTACAACCTCAAAAAGTTTCAGCTCCTAATTCAACTTACACTAATAGAAACAAGAAAGACAAAATCAGATATGAATAGTGTCAAAAACTATTCACCCAAAACCGCTACTATTCACATTCAAATTTCTCCGTTTTGAATCTTTAAATGTACATCGAGTTTTGAGCTGATTTTTTCAGAACTATAGACATACCCCACATGAATGTCATCAAATAATTCCATATCTTTTCGAAATGTCTAAATATGATATATATATTTAGATTTATTTCACGATCTCACATAAAAGTGAGATCTCATATAAGCCCCCCCCCCCCCCCCCAAAAAAAAACCTTGCATCCATACTCAAGTGATTTACTATTATGTTTCAGTATTTCTTCATTACTAGCTTCATATCTCTTTAAACTGTGTTCTTTGATTTCTTTTAAGTATTTTTTTTCCTGAAGGACTTGTTTCTTGAATGAAAATGTTGAATCTCTCATTCACCTTTTGGTCGATATTGTGATCCTACGCATATATTTCATTGGAATCACCTAGCAGCAATACATTAGCTCCAAGTGGTATGATGGGATTTTGATAGGCTCTATCAATACAACCCTAAGAGGCCTCATTTGATCTACAAGATATGCATAGGACTTCTACATGATTTAGACCCTCTTGATTTTCTTTCTTTCTTGCAGGTGTCGTTTGATTCACAATACAATCTCCCAGGAGCCAATCTTATGTGAATTTCTCAGTCAATTTCAGAGGAAAACTAGCATTAGGCCGGACTTCAGGGGGGGGGGGACTCTGCTTTTCTTTCTCTCATATTTTCAGTGGACATGGCATCCAATTCTTTGTACATTTCTCGCTCCGACGCTTCTCCACTCCTGTAAATCAAATAAGGTCAAAATGTTCTTCTGTTATTGGATTGAAGCTTCTTTGTTCACATAACAGTGCACCAGCATTTCAGTTTTGCTTACGCCGTACGGAAATGACTTGAGCGTACTAACCGTAATCATGTCTTTTGTTCAAAATGTGAGCCTTTCATAAGTTTGTTATGATGGTATCCATAATAGTCTATACTCATTGAGACGTGTCGTTGTGGATGGCGCCGTTACGACGTGTTTGGTCTTAGGGTTCAAGAATCTATGTAGAATGCGGCCTTATGGTTAGTGAGGTTTGTCCATTTGTCTGGTGTGTTGCACCCAAATGTGGAAGCTGTTATGCTATTTGCTTGCGTTTCTTTTGTATAGGCATGAGACTCTCCTTCCTTCATGATGGATGACAGAGGAAGAATCTATGATGCCGCATGCTTCTCGTATGCTCCATCCTCTTGGCATGCTACACCATCTCATTCCTTGGGCCAGCTAAGTCCAGACGTCCAACTAATTAAGCTCAGTTCTTAAAAAAAGATTTACAATGCCATACCGTGAGAGTTGGCAAGGATGTGGGAAGACGACCTCGATGATCATATGAAATCCATCTAGACACCCCTGGCCTATAGATCATCTAATAACGGGGTGAAAAACCTATTGGCACTCAGTCGCAAACAAGAAAAAAGAAGCATTGACACTAACCCACCATCAAGAGGCGAGGCCTAATGTTTCTTGGATGACTTGAACTTTGAGCAATTAAGCATGGACTTTCTACGCCAACAGCAATGCCTAGGAATTTAGGGGAAGGCCATTTCCTCCACGCTCCATGGTCGTATGTACGGTTAGAGATTAGGCGAGCCGGATAGTAATCATCACATGGATAGCCAAAACCGGTGGGGAATTTTGGTGTGCTGGCCGGCTCTGCTCTCTCCCCCCCTGAAGAACGCAAGCAGCGGTGCGTCGTGGTGGAAAGGGACGTGAACCGAGTGCCACCTTGGAGCCTTGAGGCTTGGGCAAGCCAGTGTGTGAACTTGGCGTCTTGGCCGGCCGGACTCCTGTATAAAGAGGTCCATCCGCGCGCGGTGCGGGAAGACGACCGGCAGCAGCAAGGACGGCAAGCATGGGCTCTAAGGACGGACACCCCGCTACCGCCGACGCCGACGCCGCGTACCTCCACGGCGTCCTGGAGGTGACGGTGTTCGAGGCCGACCACCTCCACAACGCCATCCATGGCCAGATCATCAAGGTAAATATATGATCGTTACATGTGTGCACACGCGTGCGTGCAAATGCCACAGCATCCTCGCTTCACTTGTTCTTCTTGTTTTCTCGCCACGCGTCCTCAGCTCCGTCTCGTGGTGTGGTTCGACCTGCATGCCGTTCACCGCCCCGCCATGAGCAGTAGAAGAAGCTTCTGATCGTTCGAGCTAGCTAGTGGCGCCGCAGTCTTTGCTTTGGCGCTCATGCATGGTTGCTTGTGAGCCAGAGGATTGGACGTCAAGGATACTCTCCTTCCCTCCTTTCTGGGCTTTGCGATCACCTACCACCACTAGCTCGCTCGCTCGCTCGCTGCTGCCATGGTCGTGCTGTGCCGCTCGTTGGAATTGGATTAACAAAGTCTCATGTCAGTTCTGCACCGTGCTTAATTACATGGTGAGGTAAAATGAACGTAGTAACATATAAGAAGCCGAAATGCCGATGAGATACGTTAAGTACGTGGCCCTGGTTTCTGACACAACAAAAGTCTCTGTTTTTTTTTTGTGTGCACACTATGGACTACTCTACTCGTACGGTGTAAATGTAATGGTGCCACGTGGTTTAACCTGGTGACGAACTCGAGCAGGCGACGGAGAGGCTGGAGCAGTCGCTGGGCGTGCACTGCCTCCAGCGGAGCAGCCTGTACGTTGACATCGACGTCGGCGCGGCGCGGGTGGCGCGCACCTGCGAGGTGGAGCCGCACGCCAACACCCCGGTCTGGAACCAGTCCTTCCGCCTGCACTGCGCCTACCCTGCCGCCGCCATCACCTTCACCGTCAAGAGCCAGCACCTCATCGGCGCCAGCGTCCTCGGGCACGGCTCCGTGCCCACGGCCGGCGTCGCCGCGGGGGAGCCCCTCGAGCTCTGGGTCAGCCTCCGGGGAGGCGAGCGCGCGCACGGGACGCACACCCCGAGGCTCCGCGTCTGGCTACGCTTCCTGGACGTCGAGCGCGACCCGTGCTGGGACGCCGGCATACGGCTGCCCGGCTTCGCGGGGGTCACGCCGGCCTTCTTCCCGGAGCGGACCAACTGCAGCGTCACGCTGTACCAAAACTCGCACCTGTCCAACGGGTTCGACCCGTCGGTCCGCCTCGACGGCGGCCGGCCCTACCGGCCGGCGCGGCTGTGGGAGGACCTGTACGTGGCCATCCGCGACGCGCGCCACTTCGTGTACGTCGCCGGGTGGTCGGTGAACACGGCGATCACGCTCGTGCGCGACGCGAGCCGGATGATCCCCGGCGCGGAGGGCGTCGCGCTGGGCGAGCTCCTCAAGCGGAAGGCCGACGAGGGGGTGGCGGTGCTGGTGATGCCGTGGCAGGACAAGACGTCCGTCCCGTTCCTCGGCAACACCGGCGTGATGAAGACGCACGACGAGCAGACCCGGGCGTTCTTCCATGGCACCAGCGTGCGATGCTTCCTCTGCCCGCGCGACGCCGACTCCGCGCTCACCCTGGTGCAGAGCATCGAGATCAGCACCGAGTTCACGCACCACCAGAAGACGGTCACCCTCGACGCCGCCACGCCGGGCACCGCCGGCGGCCGCCACGTCGTCAGCTTCATCGGCGGCATAGACCTCTGCGACGGCAGGTGATCTTGGCAGCACAGACTTCAACTTTCCTCGACGCATTTTGAATCATCATCATCAACGATTTTTATCTGACGACATGCGAGGTGTTCGACCAGGTACGACGACGAGAACCACACGCTGTTCCGGGAGCTCGACACGACCTACTCCCGCGACTTCATGCAGAACAACTTCAGGCACGCCTCCCTGCGGCACGGCGGGCCGAGGGAGCCGTGGCACGACGTGCACTGCAGGCTCGAGGGCCCCGCGGCGTGGGACGTGCTCGCCAACTTCGAGCACCGGTGGAAGAAGCAGGCGCCGCGGAGGATACGGGGCTGCCTGCTCGACCTGAGCCCGGCGACGTTCCCCGATCCCTGCACCTTCGACAACGACGACGGCACCGGCTCGTGGAACGTCCAGGTGCTCCGGTCCGTCGACGACGCGTCTGTGGTCGGATTCCCCACCGACCCAGCCGGGGCGGCCGCGATGGGGCTGACGAGCGGCAAGGACCTCACGATCGACCAGAGCATACAGACCGGCTACGTCGAGGCCATCCGACGCGCGCGCCGGTTCATCTACATCGAGAACCAGTACTTCCTCGGCGGGTGCGCGTCGTGGGCGGAGGACCAGGACTCCGGCTGCCTGAACCTGGTGCCCGTGGAGATCGCGCTCAAGGTCGCCGCCAAGATCCGGCGCGGCGAGCGGTTCGTCGTGTACGTCGTGACCCCGATGTGGCCCGAGGGGGAGCCGGCGAGCGACTCCATCCAGGCCATCTTGCGGTGGAACCGGCTGACCGTGGAGATGATGTACGGCATCGTGATGCAGGCGATCGACGACGCCGGGCTACGCGGCCAGGCGCACCCCTGCGACTACCTCAACTTCTTCTGCCTCGGGAACCGGGAGGCGCCGCGCCCCGGGGAGTACGCGCCGCGGGCGAAGCCGGAGAAGGGGACGGACTACTGGCGCGCGCAGGCGAGCCGCCGCTCCCCCATCTACGTCCACGCCAAGCTCATGATCGGTGCGCGCTCTCTGCAAGCTTGTCGCGCCATGTCGCCGTTTGCTAGCTCTCGGCGTCCCACTCTCACCGTGCGTGACCTGTTGTGCAGTGGACGACGAGTACGTCATCGTGGGGTCGGCGAACCTGAACGAGCGGTCACTGGCGGGCAACCGGGACAGCGAGATCGCGCAGGGGAGCTACCAGCCGGCGCACCTGAACGGGCCGGGCGGCGGGCGCGCGCGGGGGCTCGTGCACGGGTTCCGGATGTCGCTGTGGCACGAGCACTTCATGAGCCACATGGGCGCCGGCGCCGGCGAGGGCGTGTTCCTGGAGCCCGAGAGCGCGGAGTGCGTGCGCGCGGTGCGGCGCGCGGCGGAGGCGCTGTGGGATGCGTACACGCGGGACAGGGTGGAGGACCTGCGAGGCCACCTGCTGCCGTTCCCGATCAGCGTGTCGGAGTTCGGGGAGGTGGCCGACCTGACGGCCGACGGCTGCTTCCCGGACACCAGGGCGCCGGTCAAGGGGAGGAAGTCGGCCACCCTTCCGGCCATCCTGACCACTTGAGTCCGTTCTTCTGTCGCGTGAGGATTACGTAAATACGAATCTTATTCATATGATTGGCTGGCTGGATACTTTACATTGAAAGTAGCACGCCACAAAAGAGAGTAAGCAAGCGTATAATGGGACCTGGTGAGCTCTCTAAAGAGTGAAATCCAGTTTGAATTTTCCAAGCGCACTTTGTTGTACTCCCTCTGTCCGGAAATACTTGTTGGAGAAATACATAAAAATGAATGTATCTAAAACTAAAATACATCTAGATACATCCAATCCTCCGACGAGTATTTCCGGACGGAGGGAATATCACCGAGTAGATGCGAGTGGTTGGCTAAATTATTGTACTATCAAAGAAGAGTCGTCTCATGAGATCAACAGGCGTGGATTTATTGTACATTAGACGTTTACATTTCTTATAAGGTTCAAATCCAGAAAAAACAATGGTCTACTCGGCGGCATCCGCATACAAAGCGCAATTTTTACCTTTGAAGGAGCCCAAGGATAAAATGATATGGAAGGCTTGGGCTCCTTCAAAGGTCAAGTTCTTTGCTTGGTTGGGTCTACAAGATAGAATTTGGACCGCCGATAGATTGGCGAAGTGTGGGGGGCCCAACTGTGGTCTTTGCCTTCCCTGTAAGAGAATGCAAGAATGTGAGTCTCATCTCTTTTTCAAATGCCGCTACACGCGAAGGCTTTGGTCTTTGATCATTGACAAATACCACATTCTCGGACTTGACGCCTTCGGTTGGCCCTTGGTTGACTCAGTTGAGGCTTGGTGGACAAGTACCTGGGACAATGACACGCCAAACCGCGAAGCTAAGGCGTCCCTAACCATGCTTGTTTCATGGACTATCTGGAACGAGCGAAAGGCAAGAGTCTTCAAGCACAAGAGCGCATCGCCGACTATATTGCTTGCCTCCATCGAGACCGAGGCCAACCTTTGGGTCATCGTCGGTGCAAAGAAATTAGGGTCCATTATTTTGCGAGAGTAATCTCATGTCGTGTACTTGGGTTAATTGTAACAAACTCTATTATCCCTTATTTAATGGATGAGGCAAAGCTTTTGCCTCCGTTTCAAAAAAAAATCCAGAAAAAATATGTTTAAATTTGGTGCACGATGGTGAAGTTAGAAAATTTTAATTTATAAATTATGAAAAATGAATTTGCCTATGGCTTCAAAGATCTCATGAAAAGGAGCTTTTTGATGGAGATTCGAATACAAAGTACTATCATGCTAAAGCAAATGGGAGATATAGAAAAAACAGAATCACCAAGTTGATACAGTGTTATTGAAAGAGAGGATAATTTGAAAAAATACATCACAGGATTTTATAAAAACCTCTTCTGTGAGCTAGAGATCAATTCGTTGACACTGGATCACACAGGGGTGGAAATCCTGAATGAAGAAGAACAAAAATTGCTTACTAGGAATTTTTCACGTGAGGAATTAAAGGAAGTTGTTTTTGGAATGGAAAAGAATAAGGTTGCTCGAGCATATGGTTTTAATATAGAATTTTATCAACATTTCTGGGACTTGGTGATGATGGACTTGTTTGCTCTTCTGGAGGAATTTTATGATAATAACTTGGACTTGGATAGACTAAACTATGGTGTAGCTTCTCGATACGTCTCCAACGTATCTATAATTTTTTATTGTTCCATGCTATTATATTATCTGTTTTGGATGTCTAATGGGCTTTAATATGCTCTTTTATATTAACTTTGGGACTAATCTATTAACCGAGGGTCCAGTGCCAGTTTTTTGGACCGAACGGAATGAAACCTTCGCAATGATCTTTCTTGGACCGAAAGCAAACCAGAAGACTTGGAGATGAAGTCGAAGTCGTAACGAGGAGACCATGAGGCAGGAGGGCGCGCCCAGGCGGGTAGGCACGCCCCCACCCTCGTGGGCCCCTCATAGCTCCACCGACCTAGTTCTTTCGCCTATATATACTCTTATACCCTAAAAAATTAGGGGGAGCCACGAAACCACTTTTCCACCGCCGCAACCTTCTATACCCGTGAGATCCCATCTTGGAGCCTTTTCCGGCGATCTGCAGAGGGGGATTCTATCACGGAGGGCTTCTACATCAAGACCATTACCTCTTCGATGAAGCGTGAGTAGTTTACCACAGACCTTCGGGTCCATAGTTATTAGCTAGATGACTTCTTCTCTCTCTTTGATTCTCAATACAAAGTTCTCCTCGATGTTCTTGGAGATCTATTCGATGTAATACTCTTTTGCAGTGTGTTTGCCAAGATCCGATGAATTGTGGATTTATGATTAAGATTATCTATGAATATTATTTGGTTCTTCTCTGAATTCTTACATGCATGATTTGATATCTTTGCAAGTCTCTTCGAATTATCGGTTTAGTTTGGCCTACTAGATTGATCTTTCTTGCCATGAGAGAAGTGATTAGCTTTGGGTTCAATCTTGCGGTGTCCTTTCCAATGACAGTAGGGGCAGCAAGGCACGTATTGTATTGTTGCCATCGAGGATAACAAGATAGGGTCTTCATCATATTGCTTGAGTTAATTTCTCTACATCATGCCATCCTGCTTAACGCGTTACTCCGTTCTTTATGAACTTAATACTCTAGATTCATGCTAGATAGCGGTTGATGTGTGGAGTAATAGTAGTAGATGCAGGCAGGAGTCGGTATACTTGACACAGACGTGATGCCCATGTTCATGATCATTGCCTTAGATGTCATCATAACTATGCGCTTTTCTATCAATTGCTCGGCAGTAATTTGTTCGCCCACCGTAATATATGTTATCTCGAGAGAAGCCACTAGTGAAACCTATGGCCCCCGGGTCTCTTTTCCATTATATTGAATCTCTTTTCCATATTATTGCATCTCGTTTACATCTTGCTAGTTTTCGATCTATTATTTTGCAATCTTTACTTTCCAATCTATAAACCAAAAATACCAAAAATATTACTTTATTATCTCTATCAGATTTCACTTTTGCGAGTGACCGTGAAGGGATTGACAACTCCTTTATCGTGTTGGTTGCAAGTTCTTGATTGTTTATGCAGGTATTCGGTGACTTGTGTGTCGTCTCCTATTGGATTGATACCTTGGTTCTTAAAACTGAGGGAAATACTTACGCTACTTTGTTGCATCACCCTTTCCTCTTCAAGGGAAAACCAACGCAAGCTCAAGAGGTAGTAAGAAGGATTTCTGGCACGGTTGCCGGGGAGATCTTCGCCAAGTCAAGCCATACTAAGTACCCATCATAAACTCTTCTCCCTTGCATTACATTATTCGCCATTCGCCTCTCATTTTCCTCTCCCCCACTTGTAAAACGATTTTCGAAAACCTTTGCCTTTTCTTCGCCTTCTCCCCGTATGTCTTTTTTTTGTGTTTCCATGTGCCTTCTATTTGCTTGCATCTTTGCTTGCTAAAACTCTGTTGATATGGATCCACTTAAAGTGTTCTACTTGGATCATCTTCGATCCTTATGTGCTTGTGCTGAAACCCCAACTAGCCTAGTTGATGGGAAATCTTTAGATGAGCATGCTCATTTTGTGCGTCACCGTTTCTGTGAAAAAGGGAGACTCTTATGGGATCAAATAAACAGATTGCTGTGTTATGCTTGGAATCTTTGTGAAATTTATGATTTTACTTGCTGCTCTAAGAACCCTAAAAAACACCTCCCCTACCTATGTGAGTTTAATGATAATGAAATCTTATCTTCTTATGCAAAGGGTGTTTATAGTTAATATGATATCGAACAAACTGAAGAATTTGTTGCTTTTAAGGGTGCTTATGAAGTTGCTTCTTTGATTGAAAAGTATGATATTACTCTTTACAAATCTGAAAATTTTGACATACTTAAATATTGCTATGAAAACTATGCTCATAATGTCTATGTCAAAGAACTTATTGAGAGAATGACTGTTGCTTTGCAAGAAAAAATGATATGCATAAATCTATAGATAATTATGATTCCGATGATTTGATTGAAATATCCCTTGATGAACATGATGCTTGCTATTCTTGTGGCCATGATGCAATTATTTATGAAGATGAATTTGCTATAGTCCCTTATGTTAAACATGAGATTGTTGCTATTGCACCCATACTTGGTCGTTCCTTCGAAAAAAAGCATGATTGCAATGATGTTATTATAAATTCTATTAATGTCAATTGTGCTAGTAATATGCAAAACCCTAAGCTTGATGCCAGTTTTGCTATGACTACTGTTTGTTGCAATGATCATGATTGGGGTGATTCTTTTCATGAACTTGAAAATTTATTTAAGCCCCATGATGAATATGAGATTGATAATAGTGTTTGCAATATTATTGAAAGTGGGTTTGGAAGAGTGCCAACTTTAGATCCCACATATTTGGAGATTTTTCAATCTTATGAAATTTTTGAGAAAAGTGGGTTTGGAGAGGTCCTGACTTTAGTTAATGTTAATCCCACTATTTTGGAAGAATGTCAACTTTGCATGCATGTGGATCGTGTTGAGAATATTTTATGTGATAGCTATTTTGTTGAATTTTCTTATGATCCCACACGTAATTATTATGAGAGAGGAAAATATTGTTGTAGAAATTTTCATGCTACTAAATTACCTCTCGTTATGTTGAGATTGCTATTGTTTCTCTCTGCTTCCTTGCATATGCTAGTTTTTGCTTGCTATGATAATTTGTTTGCCTATAAGATGCCTATGCATAGTAAGTATGGTAGACTTAGATGTGTTTGTTACATGTTTCATGATGCTCTCTTTGTGCTTCAATTCTTGTCTTTCATGTGAGCATCATCGAAATCTCAATGTCTAGCTTGGGGCGTTAAACGATAGCACTTGTTGGGAGGCAACCCAATTTTATTTTTGTTCTTTGTTTTTTGCTCCTGTTTAGTAATAAATAATTCGTCTAGCTTCTGTTTAGATGTGGTTTTATGTTTTAATTAGTGTTTGTGCCAAGTAGAACCTTTGGGAAGACTTGGGTGAAGTCTTTGCGATCTTGCTGTAAAAAACAGAAACTTTTGCGCTCACGATAATAGCTGTCATTTTTTTTTACAGAAGAGTGATTTTAGGTTGATTTTTTTGCATAAGATTAATAAACAAATTCCTCATGTCCACAAATTTATTTCAGAATTTTTGGAGTTACATAAGTATTCGAAAGTTACAGATTGCTACAGACTGTTCTGTTTTTTACAGATTCTATTTTTCACGTGTTGTTTACTTATTTTGATGAATCTATGAGTAGTATCGGGGGGGTATGAACCATAGAGAAGTTGGAATACAGTAGGTTTTACACCAATATAAATAAAGAATGAGTTCATTACAGTACCTTAAAGTGGTGGTTTATTTTCTTATACTAATGGAGCATATGAGATTTTCTGTTGAAGTTTTGTGTTGTGAAGTTTTCAAGTTTTGGGTAAGGATTTGATGGACTTTGAAATAAGGAGTGGCAAGAGCCTAAGCTTGGGGATGCCCAAGGCACCCCAAGGTAAAATTCAAGGACAACCAAAAGCCTAAGCTTGGGGATGCCCCGGAAGGCATCCCCTCTTTCGTCTTCGTCTATCAGTAACTTTACTTGAGGCTATATTTTTATTCACCACATGATATGTGTTTTGCTTGGAGCGTCTTGTATGATTTGAGTCTTTGTTTTTTCGTTTACCACAATCATCCTTGCTGTACGCCCTTTTGGGAGAGACACGCATGAATCGTGATTTATTAAAATACTCTATGTGCTTCACTTATATCTTTTGAGCTAGACAATATTGCTCTAGTGCTTCACTTATATATTTTTAGAGCATGGAGGTGATTTTATTTTATAGAAATGGTTGATCTCTCATGATTCACTTATATTATTTTGAGAGTCTTTTAGAACAGCATGGTAATTTGCTTTGGTTATAAAGTTAGTCCTAATATGATGGGCATCCAAGATGGGTATAATAAAAACTTTCATATAAAGTGTGTTGAATACTATGATTTGATTCTTTATGATTGTTTTGAGATATGAAGATGGTGGTATTAGAGTCATGCTAGTAGAGTAGTTGTGAATTTGAGAGATACTTGTGTTAAAGTTTGTGATTCCCGTAGCATGCACGTATGGTGAACCGTTATGTGATCAAGTTGGAGCATGATTTATTTATTGATTGTCTTCCTTATGAGTGGCGGTCGGGGACGAGCGATGGTCTTTTCCTACCAATCTATCTCCCTAGGAGCATGCGCGTAGTACTTTGTTTTGATAACTAATAGATTTTTGCAATAAGTATGTGAGTTTTTTATGACTAATGTCGAGTCCATGGATTATAGGCACTCTCACCCTTCCACCATTGCTAGCCTCTCTTGTGCCACGCAACTTTCGTCGGTACCATACACCCACCATATACCTTCCTCAAAATAGCCACAATACCTACCTATCATGGCATTTCCATAGCCATTCCGAGATATATTGCCATGCAACTTTCCACCATTCCTTTATTATGACACGCTCCATCATTGTCATATTCCTTTGCATGATCATGTAGTTGACATCGTATTTGTGGAAAAGCCATCGTTCATAATTTTTCATACATGTCACTCTTGAATCATTGCACATCCCGTTACACGGCCAGAGGCATTCACATAGAGTCATATTTTGTTCTAAGTATCGAGTTGTAATTCTTGAGTTGTAAGTAAATAAAAGTGTAATGATCTTCATTATTAGAACATTGTCCCAATGAGGAAAGGATGATGGAGACTATGATTCCCTCACAAGTCGGGATGAGACTCTGAACAAAAAAAAGAAAAGAAAAAAGAGGCCATAAAGAAAAAGAGAAAAGGCCTAAATAAAAAATGAGAGAAAAAGAGAGAAGGGGCAATGCTACTATCCTTTTTCCACACTTGTGCTTCAGAGTAGCACCATGATCTTCATGATAGAGAGTCTCCTATGTTGTCACTTTCATATACTAGTGGGAATTTTTCATTATAGAACTTGGCTTGTATATTCCAATGATGGACTTCCTCAAAAGTGCCCTAGGTCTTCGTGAGCAAGCAAGTTGGATGCACACCCACTTAGTTTCTTTTTGAGCTTTCATACACTTATAGCTCTAGTGCATCCATTGCATGGCAATCCCTACTCACTCACATTGATATCTATTAATGGACATCTCCATAGCACGTTGATATGGCTAGTTGATGTGAGACTATCTTCTCCTTTTTGTCTTCTCCACAACCACCATTCTATTTCACTATAGTGTTATGTCCATCGCTCATGCTCATGTATTGCGTGAAGATTGAAAAAGTTTGAGAACATCAAGAGTATGAAACAATTGCTTGGCTTATCATCGGGGTTGTGCATGATTAAATACTTTGTGTGATGAAGATAGGGCATAACCAGACTATATTATTTTATAGGGATAGCTTTCTTTGGCCATGTTATTTTGAGAAGACATGATTGCTTTGTTAGTATGCTTGAAGTATTATTGTTTTTATGTCAATATTAAACTTTTGTCTTGAATCATTCAGATCTGAACATTCATGCCACAATAAAGAAAATTACATTGATAAATATGTTAGGTAGCATTCCACATCAAAAATTCTGTTTTTATCATTTACCTACTCGAGGACGAGCAGGAATTAAGCTTGGGGATGCTTGATACGTCTCCAACGTATCTATAATTTTTTATTGTTCCATGCTATTATATTATCTGTTTTGGATGTCTAATGGGCTTTAATATGGTCTTTTATATTATTTTTGGGACTAACCTATTAACCGAGGGCCCAACGTCAGTTTCTGTTTTTTTGCCTATTTTAGAGTTTTGCAGAAAAGGAATACCAAGCGGAGTCCAAACGGAATGAAACCTTCGTGATGATCTTTCTTGGACCGAAAGCAAACCAGAAGACTTGGAGATGAAGTCGGAGACGTAACGAGGAGGCCACGAGGCAGGAGGGTGCGCCCAGGGGGGTAGGCGCACCCCCACCCTCGTGGGCCCCTCGTAGCTCCACCAACCTAGTTCTTTCACCTATATATACTCTTATACCCTAAAAACATCAGGGGGGCATGAAACCACTTTTCCACCGCCACAACCTTCTATACCCGTGAGATCTCATCTTGGGGCCTTTTCCAGCGATCTGTCGGAGGGGGATTCGATCACGGAGGGCTTCTACATCAACACCATTACCTCTCCCACTACAAAAAAATACACTTCTTTGATGATACGTGTTTGTCACAGTAGGTCACATTTTCTATCATGCATGTACATCCATGACGATTTTATGACAGAATCAAGATAGTCATACCTGTGCTGTCGTAGAAGTGTTCCTTGACATTACCAAAATTATCATCACAGAAGTGTCCACTTCCATGACGATAAATCACACGTCATAGAAGTGCTTTCGTCATGGGTGACCGACACGTGGCATCCACCGTAACGAGATGCCGTTAAGCTATCGGGTCCGGTTTTGGATCCAATAACCCGTTAACAGCCCAGACCAATGGGGATTTTCCACATGTAAAATTCTCATTGGCCGGAGGAAACACGTGTCTGCTCCTCGGTGGGCCAGATGTCATCCACTCATTAGACAAGAGGCACCTATGATACGTCAACACGTGGCATGGCCCAACGGAGGCCCATTCCCGTGAAAAGGCCGGCCCGTTTGACTTGGTCAAAAGGTAACGGGCCAGCCCATGGAAAGCCTGTTAACGGCATGTTCGTATATCACCCATTTACGGCCCGCTAACACCCAGCCCGTTACGGCCTTTCGGAATTAAGCCCAGTAGCTTCATCTGGGTCGTCCAATATGATTCCAGCCCATTGCAAGTTCCGGCCCATGTATGTCCCATGATGTCTTTCGGCCCATATGAGGCCCTTCGTAACTCTAGTCCCATTAAAGGCCCAAGATGAAACTGACCCATATTGAATAGTGTATCGCTTTTTACCCATTAATGGCCCATTATTCCGTCCACCATTTCTAGCCCGTGTTAACTTTCGGCCTTCTAAGGGCCCATTTATTCTTGGGTTCATTTCTAGAATTCGGTTAGTTACGGTCCGTTACTGGCCCGTTCCGTTTGTGGGCCAAATTCAGCCTGTGGTTACATTCGTCCCGTTTGTGGCCCGTTAACCCGTTGGGCTGTTTTCATGTCAAAAAAAACCCGTGGGCCTGTTTTCATAGAGTTATCAAATACGACCTATTAACAGCCCGTTATGGTCCATGAATAGTACGACCCATGATTGACAAAATGATTTTACGCCCCGTAGAAGGCCCATGGATCGTACAACCCGTAGAAAGTCCATGGATCCTACGACCCGTAGAAGGCCCATGGATCCTACATCCTGTAGAAGGCCCATGGATCCTACCACCCGTATAGAAGACCAATGGATCCTACGGCCCGTAGAAGGCCCATGGATCATACGGCCCGTAGGAGGCCCATGGTTACAACAGTCCATGTGTTGCCATGATTATTTTGGCCTAGTTACCAAAAATAGGTTATTGTGGCCACTAGAAAAACATGGAAAAAGAACTACAATGACTACAAGCAAACAACTAAACAAGACAATAAGGAAATAAATAAGCAAGCAACTAACGCTAGCCTATTACTGCTATTACACATATTACATCTACTAGGCATCAATGTTCGCCACTAGTGCAAATATAGGGAACAAAGCAGCATATTACATACACTGGCCGTCAAAATTGGCCACCAGTGCAAATAAACACGACAGCAAAACAAGAGCATAACTGAAACAACTTCAGAAGAGCTCAAGAAATGTTATCCTGGGTATCCACCATGCTGGCAATAAGCTTAGCAAGCTTATTAGCTTTGTCCTGTTTGGTGCTAAAATCCTCGAACGCTTGCTAGTGCACCAGAAAGTATGCATCTGAATGCTCCAGGGACTACCGTAGTCCTTTCGCTTCTTGTCGCAGCACAGCTGACCGATGTCTTTCAGCTTGTAGTTGAGACTCAAGAAACCGAACTGATTCAGACAGTGAGTTTCAATAGCTTGTGCAAGTGGTAGTGGCCAGTAACTCGAACACTAAACCAAGACAGGACTTTGGGGTTGTCTCACTGTCTTCAAGATAGTCTTCCTTAGCTGTTTTATCAGCTTTGTTGGAGACCAACAAGGATGTATCACTATCCTGAACCTTATCTGCATTACTTCCTTTACCATTGCTTAATAAGGCACTCTTCCCCAATATTATGTCAGCATCCTAAAAGAAGAAACAAGCAGACACATAACAGGTTTAGCATGTACTAGTATATGAAACTCATTTCGGTGAACCAGTTCATTAGTAAGGTGGACAGGATTAAACTACCAAGTCTTCTATTGCCAAGTACTAGTACATAATAAAAGCATCAAACAAACATATATCTATGTCCTATGGTCACTGCATTGTCTTGCCAAATCAAAATAGAGACACGGTTCAAATCATATCAGTTCAAGACAAAGCAGCAGTGAAAGAATACAAAGCGTGGGAAACTACACGGCACAACAAGATTTCAGATGGGTACCACGGGTCTACATGTACAACAACACTATTGGCTCTGTTGTGATGCTAGTAATGTGCATGATATGAGAAGTCAACTGTATACACAATTGAAATTGAAATCAACAGAGCTATTGATAAGAGCAAACCTGTTAAAGAAACATGCGTGAACATACCTGCTGTGCCATTGGAGTTTCGATTGGATCCTTCAATTTAAAAATAAGTTTGTATGAGTAAATACAGTGATACAAGAGCAAAGCAGTATGCACGATAGCAATGGAATCTTAAATTAGAACAGTTGTTCTTCAGGTTTAGGCACTTGTTCTACATGAACAGAGTACAGTAAGACACAAGAATATAGTACTTAAAAATAGAAAATGAGCTCATAGACCTTACCACATTCTTGGTTCGGGACCAGTACAGAACAAGGCGTTCCCAGTCATCGTCCAGTAAATGTGTCTTGGGAGAACGTAAGGGAATTTGATGAGTTTCTTTGCCGGTGAAGTACGTTTTCTTCAGGTAATTACGATACTGCCACCAAGCATTCTTGAAGATAACAAAGGTATTAGCACAGGTTACCTCATCCCGAGTTTCCAAATCGGTCCTTCTCTATAGAGAAAAATGGGAAAATTGTTGTATTATAACCATCATGGAGGTAGGATGTATGGGACAAAGCAAAGTAATTGCCATGAATAACATTACTTACACATAACTCCTGGACAAACACCTGCAACTGGCATTTTCCTTCATCTTCAGTATAATATTTCCAAGATGGGAAGATACGCACATAGGATTTAACAACATCAAATGCAATATATTCTAAACTACGACTGGCTGGTTGTGCTTCCTCCACAGGAATAGGCGTACTAACTGGTGGAGTTGGGGTTTGCCGTGGTAGTACTGGCCCTTTGGGCACTGGAGCTGCCTTACTAACTGCTCTTGTTTGGGAGCTCTGTGGTGGAGATGGTGATGTGTCAACAGGAACTGGGTTACTATCTGCTGGGGTTGGGATTAGATTGGGTGAAGCTAGTTCTCTGTCCATCACAGTAGGGGTACAATCTCCGAGAGTCTGGGTTATGTGTGGTAGGGCTGGTTCTCGTGCATGTACAACCGGGGTGCTATCTCCACCAAGAGGTAGCACTGTTTTATTTGAAGACCGTGTTTTTACTCCGCTAGATACTGGCATCACCCGCTCCAATTCAAATGGTTGATAAACAGAAAACATAGTTGAATGTACAGACATTGTATGAGAGACAAATGCAATAGATAGTGTGGAAAAAAGAGGGCGTGAAATAGTTGACATGTATATTGTTTAACTAAAATGGATAGCATGACATAATTTCACATATATGATGTCTATCTAAACTGGACAACATAGCATAACATAATTCAAAGATATGATGAATAACTAAACAAGATCGCATGATAGAATTCACCTACATGTTATCTAAGTAATCAAGATCGCATGATTTAATTCACATATGTGATTTATATGCTAAACAGAGGGCGTTCGATATGATGTCTAAACTAAGAACATGGTGTTGAATATTGTGTATATGATGTCTAAACTATGCAATGCAAGACACCATATGCATGATATGAGCAGTATAACTGTGCCAAGTTAGAGCATACACCTCGGTGGGGGAATAGGACTGATCATCTGTCTCTGAATCCATCTCTGAGGAGCTATCGGGACCCAAGAAGAGATCTGCTTCGACAGGTAGCACTGTCTGCTCTGAAGGCCTTGTTTTCACTCCAGATTTTTCCATCTCCCACCCAAATGGCTGATTCACAGGAAGAGTAGTTTAATGTACAAACATTGTCGACAAATGGAAATGTAATGAAGAAAAGGATGGGCAAGATATCATTCAAATATATGATGCCTGGTTAAACAGGATGGCATTGCACATTTCACATATATTATGGCTGGCTAAAAGACATGAGACTGCATAATTCCCATATATGATATAGAAACTAAACAGGTGGCATTACAGAACATGTCTAAACTAAGCAGATGACATATATGATGTCAAAAGTAGGCACTGCAAGGCAACATATGCATGATATGACTAACATCATCATGCCAAGGTAGAGCAAACACCTTGGGGGGTAAATAGGAGTGGTCAGCTGCGTCTGAATCCGCCTCAGAACAGATATCTTCCTCTGGATTACAATCTGGAGAGGGGGGGGAGGGTTTGCCATTGAACCCACCATGGAGCGATGTCTGCATGACATTGTATTGCCGCGCAAAACTCTTCTCTTTTTCTCTACATGTTCAGCATGACTGTGTACAATATCTGACATGCATACGAAAAAATATGGTGAGATTATGTAAGGAGAGCATGCAGAAATTTAGAGTGATGGTAACAACCAGTGGATGCATCCAAAAATAATGATAGCAGGTTGATGATTGCTTTAATTTAATAAAAAGACAGATGATGGTTGCTTTACTATTTGTTTCCCACCCAAGATGAACAACATAGGCATACCCTAGGTGAACCAGATATTAGACAGAGACACTATTCATTGCTGCCTCGATATATGCCACACAACTAATTTAGAACTCAAGTTTGAACATTAATTTGGACCTGACTTGGAGTCTAAGCGGTGAACAGGATGATAAAGTAGCAGGTAATTTTAAGCAATGCATAACATAAGCAGAAACAAAAGAGTGCGACCTCTCTTGTGGACCCGTGTACTCCTCAGGTTCATCTGCTGAGTCGATGATGGTGATGCCGTTGCGGTGGGTGCCGGCGGCAGGGAAGGAGATCTGAGGCAGCGAAAGACGGTCAGGAGTCATGATGTCTGGTTTGGTGGATGCTTCTGTCGATGGAGCAGCTCAGGTGAGGTGGACGACGTCGCAACAGGAGCAGGAAAAACCACACAAAGTTCCCTTTGACACCTACATGTAACTGAAGTAATTCTGTAAGGGCTCATTTGGCTTGCATGATTCTAAAAATGCAGGGATAGGAAAAACATGGAATAGGATAGGAATACACATGGTAAACAAAGCATTTGTAAACACATGATTTCTGTCTACTTGGGTGTTTGGTTCACAGGAATTGGTAGAGCAGAGGAATGCAAAGAAACATGGCCAAAATAAAGTGAAACCATATGAAAGCATGTACAGTTAGAATGTTATTCTGCCACTAATGCACTTGGTCTTATTTTCATGCATAGGATTTTGAAAAGTAGGTCCAGGTGGATGTTTTGCTCCATTCCTTGCAACAAAATGCATGAATAAATGAATAGTAGAGTGCCATAGGAAAATTCCCTATTGCTATGTTTTTCGGTTGAATCAAAATAGCCCTAATGGATCAATATGAATGTAGAGTAATAAGTGATGCAACAAGTGTACAACCTCTTTGCCGTAGCCGTGTCGACCTCAGCATCATTGGGTTGGTCGCTGAAGAAGTTGAGGCAGAGGTGGCTGTCGGAGGTGTCGAGGAAGATCTGAGGAATCTGTAGACGGCGTCCAGGGCACTGCTCTATTGTGATGGATCGTCCTGTCATTGGAGCAGCTCCGGTGAGCCGTAAGACGTCAAGGTTGAAGCAGCACAAGACAGACATCATTAATCTCAAGTGGGATTCTAATAGCATCTCCAATAGATGATGTAAAATAGATGTAAAATTTACATCCCCAAAAACCACCTGACTACAACAGATGAGGTAAAAACTGTTGACTCTAAACTTAACTGTCGAAACTGAAATTTACTGTGGAATCTGAATGTTACTGTCGAAACTGAACGCAATGGTAGCAGAGAGGCACTTGACATGTAGTTTAGGGAGGGCCTGCAGTTCATCTTCAACCTGCACCCCCTGAGCCGCCAGCCACCACCGGCCGAACAGCCAGCCCCCATGCTGCCTTGCTGCCCCGAAACAACTCCCCACCGCCGGTTCGTCGCTGCCCCGCCGCCCCGGCCAGCCCTCTAGCCCCCCGCCCCACCCTGAACCCTAAGATAGATAGTGGGGTACCTCTCGGGCGAGCCCTCCTCCCCGCTGCGGGTGGTTCTTCCTTAACTTCGACGAGCCCCCCACCCACCCCCTGAAAATTGATTGACCCAAAAGTCGATTCAGTCGACTGAAGTGTAGCTAAATCGGAGCAGAGCAGCAGCACGAGCGAGGGGGAGAGCAGCAGCAGCAGCATGAGCGAGCGAGCGAGAGCCGGAGTAGCGGCAATAGATCTGGTTGGTCTGGATGCCGCCGCCGAAGGGGCCTCGCACTGGGGGAGAGCCGCCGTGGAGATGTCACCCACGGGCGCTGGCTTCAAGGTAACCGCTCCATGGGGGTGCGGGATGGAGCACAGTCGACACCGGGAGGTCGAGTTAAGGAGAAGGTGCGATGCAATGAGTGCACACCTCTTTGGTGGCGCCGAGTAGGCCTCGGCTTCATCTGACGAGTCGGTGAGGATGCTACGGTTCCGGTGGAGCAGGTTAAGGTGGCGCTGTGGGGATGGAGCAGCCGTGATAGATGAGGCGATCGTCAAAGCAGCTCCTTGGAGGTGGAGGACGGGGCGGCTGAACCGGCGGGACGACGAGATGGACGACGGATCCTCATCCGGGGAGGTGGACAAGGGACGTCGAGCTGTTGCGATGGACGATGTCGTCGGGGAAGAGGCTCCGACTGGGTAGCGGTGAGGTGGTGGACAGAGGAGGTGGGGTTTCGCGGCTGGAGCGGAGAGGTTATGGCGGCCTGGGATTTTGAATGGCGAAAAGGAGGCGATGGGAGGGGGGAACCATGACTTAGGGACGCGCTTGTCCAAAATGTAGGGTGTGTTACAAAATTACCCCCACCGATTTGAACTAGCGGCCCTTTCGGCTCAGGGTTAGAAGGGGGAATTCGCGTGTCGGGATTTGGCAGCTGGAGGGAGTTTTCGCGTGCGTTGTAATTTCAGGATAGCAAGGCGCGTGTTGTGAAGGCGCTAGTTTTGGGAGCACGATATCTGAATCTTCGGGTATAACAAGGCGCAGGTTGAATTTTAGGGACAAGCCTAACGTGTAATATTGTACTTGTACGTACCAAATCAATTCGCACTTTCCTCAACAAAAAAAAGAAAAAACTAAAACTATTCACACCACACAAAAGAGAGAGTCTTGTCCCGTTTTACTATACAAATGCTATTCAAAGCTACTCCCTCCTTCCATCTATATAGAGCCTAATGTGTTTTTCGATGCTAACTTTGACCAAATATTAGAGCAATAATACATGACATGCGACTTACACAAAGCACACACGTTAAATTTGTGTGTGAAAGGAGCTTTCAATGATATAACTTTCACATTGTGCATGTCATGTACTATAAATCTTGTCAATAGTCAAAGGTAGTCTTAAAAAATGCATTGCGCCCTATATAGATGGAAGGAGGGAGTATGAATCCATGTTATGTCCAATTAAAAAAATTGTTGGCTGTATAATGCATGTAACCTACTCATACCAACATTTTTAGTGCATTCCAAATGTCTATACTACCGCTGCAATTCGAACTGAATTTGAATTTGTTTCTCTATTTCAATAAGAATCTACAATCATGATTGTTGCCAACTTCAACCATCATTCAAGTATTACCTTAATAACACACCGCATGATTACTATAGAGATAGATATGAACTATGTGTACTATATGAACTCGAATTCTATTTTTTTGAATACACTTGATGTTGATTCCAAATAATAGTACATTTGATGTACTAACTATATATTCATAGTCTAAACCATGTTCCATACGTACACTGTGTTTATCACACAAAGTATAGTGCCCCTCCCCCTACATTATGACAAGTATTTAGCCCTGAGCTGCAAAAGCCACACATTTTCCCAAATTATAATCAATGTTCTACATTATGTTATCTTCTTCAAGTATCTGTATCCACTTTTTTATAATGAATTATGATCTTTGTTCTTCTTTTACACCTTCACGGTCCTCTTCTATTTGTAGCTAGCTAGCGCTAACTTTCTATCGTGCATGCACACGCCCGCCCCCCTCTCACCCTCCCTCAGCGTACCCTCCATTGCGCACGTTCGTTATTTCTCTTTAGGTCATTCACCCGCGGTGTGTGTAGGCCCCCCGTCTCCTTCTTTCCGGCACACACCGGTCGATATACCTCTCTAGCCAAGTGTGCCTACTGAGGGAGTCCTAGATTAGGGGGTATCCAGACAGCCGGACTATATACTTTGGCCGGACTGTTGGACTATGAAGATACAAGACTCAAGACTTCGTCTCGTGACCAGATGGGACTCTCCTTTGCGTGGAAGACAAGCTTGGCGATCCGGATATTAGATTTCCTTCTTTGTAACCGACTCTGTGTAAACCCTATCCCCCTCCAGTGTCTATATAAACCGGAGGGTTTAGTCCGCACGAGGACGATCACAACAATCATAATCATCACTAGAGCATCGATGGCGCGCGTTGCTGCACCCGTCTCTTTGTACTATGAAATGTTCAAAGTTGATGCCTTAGAATATGTTTAGAATAACACCATAGCTTCTATAGGTTGAAAGTTAGAAAAGCTAAGGTCGAAGGGTTTTGTTAAACAATATGCACATGAAACAAAACGAATATCACAAGAGCAAAGCTTCAAAGATACGAACCGAGATCTCAACAGAAATCTTAAATAGATGGATTTCTAAAATCTTGTCCATCATAACTAAGTTTTGTTACTAATTACAACCTTGGAGGACATAATGCACCCAACGATAATACTTCAAAGTATTGTGGTGCATCACAATCTCAAAAATGAAATGATATCCAACTCATAAACACTGATAGAAACAATATGAGATATCAGAATAATTAACACCATACTGCATAACTTGGAGATGGGATACACTATCTAACCTATCAACATGCACTGTGTCTGGATTACACACCATGAGCTAATGCTTAATGAAGCGCTAATGCTTAATGAAGCGACATGGTATTTTCTCCTGTGTGGTGGATTTCCAATGTACTTAGATATACTTGACAATGGGGCACATGATCTAGAGCAAAATAATGACTATGATTAGCAAGAGTAAACTCGGGATGGTGATAATAGCAACGTAAATTTAAGATAGAGTGTATGTTGTGTTATATAATTCACTGCCTTCATCATATATATATATATTTGTTTTCTTTAATTGCTTAAGCTCCGGAGAGGAGAAGAAAATTGTAGGAAAAGAGCAGAGAGGTGTGTTGCCTTGCCCATCCATTTTTACAATACAATAGTATAGGAGATCCTGCATATATTTTTATTTTACGTATAGGGAAGGAGATCCTACATATATTGTAAAACCTAGGAGGTAATTTGATCAGTTTATAATGAAGCATACATGTCATAATCAAAGAGGAAGTTTGACCAGTTTGCAATAAAGTAGTGGGCTATAAGAATTGTTTTTTTTTTCTTAGGTCTAGTGGGCTTCAAGTTGGTTTGAGTTTACGGCTAAGTTATATCAAGTTTTCAATTAGGACGGCTGATGGTAAAATATGCACACAAAAATTGAAAATCTAGAAAAATATTATCTAACCGATTGATACATTATTTGTAGTTTTTCAAACTTAAGATTGCTAAAGACATAAAATTATGTGAACATAACACAATAAATCCAAGATAACCAGTTACAAGCACAACCTTCATTAAACATTACTGAAGTTATAGATTTTAAGCGTCATTAAACAACATAACTATGAGAGCATCACCAAAACCACATAGTTATCATGTAAGACAACCATGGAGGAGCATGGCACGCCTACACTTTCCCTTGTTCAGACTGTATCGAAGGTATAACGATCTAGCATTCTGTTGTAAGCATTTTGATCATCGCCTGAATGAATCTCGGCATTATCAATTTTAAAAGGAAGACCTCGAAAAGAGAAATATTTATTATGCTTGTGCGTAACACATATTTTACTTCCTGTTTGCCTCTGATATCCATTTCTAGAACTATTTATTATGCATGTGTGTAACACATATTTTACTTTCTTAAGACTACCTTATCTTGTAGGACAGCAATTCCACACATGTTTTATTATTTTTCCATGAAATGGTGAAGGCAGTACGCGTAATAGACACCGATAAAGACATGGTTTCACACCAATAAAGACATGATTTCATACCTTATCATGACTCTTAAGCATTTGGCTGAGTGCATGAACTCATTTCACACCGACTTCCGACTTTCATACACAAACTTGGGGTTTGCGAGCCAAGGCTACAGAAGATGTCACAGGCAAGTCTGAGTTCTAAACCCCTCTTGGTGGTCGGCAGATCTGACTAAAAAATGCCACACATGCTAACACTCATTAGTTGAGTTTTTTTATCATGTAAGACAACCATGGAGGAGCATGGCACGCCTGCACTTTCACTTGTTCAGACTGTATCGAAGGTATAACGGTCTAGCATTCTGTTGTAAGCATTTCGATCATCGCGTGAATGAATCTCGGCATTATCACTTTTAAAAGGAAGACCTCGAAAAGAGAAATATTTATTATGCTTGTGCATAATGCATATTTTACTTCTTGTTTGCCTCCGATATACATTTCTAGAACTATTTATTATGCCTGTGCGTAACACATATTTTACTTTCTTAGGACTACCTTATCTTGTAGGACAGCAATTCCACACATGTTTTATTATTTTTCCATGAAATGGTGAAGGTAGTACGCCTAATAGACACCGATAAAGACATGGTTTCACACCAATAAAGACATGATTTCATACCTTATCATGACTCTTAAGCATTTGGCTGAGTGCATGAACTCGTTTCACGCTGACTTCCGACTTTCGTAGACAAACTTGGGGTTTGCGAGCCAAGGCTACAGAAGATGTCACAGGCAAGTCTGAGTTCTAAACCCCTCTTGGTGGTCGGCAGATCTGACTAAAAAATGCCACACATGCTAACACTCATTGGTTGAGTTTTTTGTCATGTAAGACAACCATGGAGGAGCATGGCACGCCTGCACTTTCACTTGTTCAGACTGTATCGAAGGTATAACGGTCTAGCATTCTATTGTAAGCATTTCGATCATCGCATGAATGAATCTCGGCATTATCACTTTTAAAAGGAAGACCTCGAAAAGAGAAATATTTATTATGCTTGTGCGTAACGCATATTTTACTTCCATTTGCCTCCGATCCATTTCTAGAACTATTTATTATGCATGTGTGTAACACATATTTTACTTTCTTAGGACTACCTTATCTTGTAGGACAGCAATTCCACACATGTTTTATTATTTTTCCATGAAATGGTGAAGGTAGTACGCCTAATAGACACCGATAAAGACATGGTTTCACACCAATAAAGACATGATTTCATACCTTATCATGACTCTTAAGCATTTGGCTGAGTGCATGAACTCGTTTCACACCGACTTCCGACTTTCGTAGACAAACTTGGGGTTTGCGAGCCAAGGCTACAGAAGATGTCACAGGCAAGTCTGAGTTCTAAACCCCTCTTGGTGGTCGGCAGATCTGACTAAAAAATGCCACACATGCTAACACTCATTGGTTGAGTTTTTTTAAAAGCCGGAGGCAGTTAGAGTACACATTTATAATACTTCCGGCCTAGTTATATTAATGTAATCCTCAATACATCATCTTGCAATAATCCACACTATTAGGGGGCTCACCCCACGGCCAAACTTGATAACCTACCAAAGTACTGAAAATAAAGATTATACAACATGTTGAGGTCGAGAATTGTAGGAGTGTGCTTACTCTAGACCCGACAAATGGTGTGAAATATGAATCATTGGCAAATTAAACATAAACAAGCTTATTTATAGTTAGGAATGTCATTTGCGCATCTGCTTCGTAATGAGCAACAATATAATCTTTATTCTTCCATATTTGAACTGAATACTGCATGCTTTATTACAGTATACACAAGTCAACCAAATAAATATTCTCTCTCCTCTTAGATTAACATTACATGTAAGTTGCATGTGTACCTAAATTAACTCATAAGCTATTTTGGTGGATTATTGATAACACTACTAAGCAACACATGAATGTTCAACTGCTTCATGTTCACTCGCACACTAAAGAATTTCCTCAACCTGAAGGATGGCATGCTTAGGATCCAGTAGTATCATGAAACGAATACATTGGAAAAGCAAAAGGTAGCTCCTGCGCTCCTCAAACAACCCACTGTTGCTACCATATCTAAATTATCTTAACTTGTAGTAACTTGAAGAGGTAATTTGAATGCAGTAGAGGGGAAGGTGTAACCTTGAAGTTACAGGGATGCATTTTCAGATGTGAAACAGTCCCAGATATCCACTGTAAATCCCACAAAAATTTGGGATAACAAGAGAACAAGTATCAAATTAACATTGTTCATGCACTAACATTGGTACTCTCTTAATAGATAATTAGAAAACAAAGGGGTAGATAATTCTTCATGTTGTGCTAATCCTCTACCTTGTGTCCTCTAGAACCTGAACCAGAGGCAGCAATTCTGTACAAGACACCTCGTCCTATCAATTATAGATTTGGCGCAATCGGGTTCGACATGGATGGATCTGCACAATATGGAGGTTGAAAGAAAGATCGGACCTGCAGCGACAAGGCGACATAGGTGGTGGCGGAGCTCCTCGCGCGGGATCGGCCACTGCCATCGTCGTAGGCTCATGCCAACATCATCGTCTCCTGCTCAGCTCCATTAGGCAAATCGCCACCGACACTGCCGTTGTGGCCTCACGCTGGCCATGGTCGTCGCCTCTCCATAGCACAAATAATCCCGAATTCAGTTGGGAGTAGAAAAAACAATATCAATAAAATAATCCCGAATTCGATGGAGAATGACCTTGGAGAAGAGAAAGCAGAGAAGACGAAGCAACAAAAGGGGGTGGGGATTGAACAGCCGGAAGGAGGAGACTATATGAAAGCGAAACAACACAGATCGAGATGGTAACTGAGCTACTACAATTATCTGCCCTCGGCGAGTGGCGTACATCGCGCGCCATTAAAGTCTGGTAGCGCATGGACTTCAATCTAAAATTAACTGATGGAGATTGTTTTCTTTTTTCTAACGAAGATACCGAGAGAAATTGGATGATACAGGACCAACAGGCCCAAACAGCAGTAGATCACCGATTTTGTTGTGGGAGCATCATCCCATTGCGTTTACCGTTGTTAGTGGGGTTGAAGGCGCATCCAACAGCCAAAATAGCCTAAAATTGTTGATCTCACAGTAAAAGACGGTGATGGTCTAAGAGGGCTGGAAGAATGCTCGGTTGTAATGTCTTTAAATAGGCTAGCTCTTGGGTTTAGCCTCTACAATCTCGTGGTAGATCAACTCTTATAATACTCATATCATCAAGATCAATCAAGCAGGAAGTAGGGTTTTACCTCCATTGGGAGGGCCCAAACCTGGGTAAACATTGTGTCCCTTGCCTCCTGTTACCATCAGCCTTAGACACACAGATCGGGACCCCCTACCCGAGATCCGCCGGTTTTGACACCGACATTGGTGCTTTGATTGAGAGTTCCTCTGTCTCATCGCTGCAAGGCTCGATGGCTCCTTCAATCGTCAACAACAACACGGTCCAGGGTGAGACTTTTCCCCCCGGACAGATCTTCCTGTGCGGCGGCTTCGCACTGCGGGCCAATTTGCTTGGCCATCTGGAGCAGATCGACAGCTACGCCCCCGGCCATCAAGTCAAGCTCGGAAACTTGAACTACACGGCCGATATCCGCGGAGACTTGATCTTCGACGGATTCGGGCCTACGCCAGGAACGCCGAATAGTCACGATGAACGCGGCTTAGACCTGCTGTCGGACAATACTCAGGATATCGCACCTGCAGAAGCCCCGGACCTAAATCCGGGGCAGATTGCGTCGTCCAAGGACGGGCGGATGGACCCTGCCCCGGAGGCTGCACACTCATCGGCGCTAGAGCCGAACACGGACTTCATCCCCAAGGAAGCCTGTGTCTCCGGACCCCTGGACTTGTGTCCGGCTATAGGTCCCAGACCGCGCACCCCCGAGCCCGCCGATTCTGGCTGGGCTCCGCTAATGGAGTTCACTGCTACGGATATCTTCCAGCACTCGCCCTTGAGCGATATGCTAAACTCGTTAAGGTCTCTCTCTTTGTCAGAAGACTCTTGGCCGAACTATGTCCGGCTCGAGTGGGAAGCAGGCGATGAAGGAATTCGTTGCCCACCCACCACCCACTTCATAGGCACGGTCGATGATTTGACCGACGTGCTTAATTTTGACTCTGAAGACATCGACGGTATGGACGACGATGTAGGAGAAGAACAGGAACCACCACCCACAGGGCGGTGGACAGCCACCTCCTCATATGATATATATATATGGTGGACACTCCGAAAGAAAGCAATGGCGATGAGGCAATGGAGGATAACCCCTCAAGGAAGAAAGCAAAGCATGGGCGTCGTCAGCGCCGCTCCAAGCCCCGCCACAGCAATACCGGAACAGGAGACGAAAACAATCCGGATGATGCCGAAGATGAATATAACCCCGAGCAGCCTGCCTTCGAGCAGGCCGAACAGGAAGACGGGCAGGACAGCCCAGACGAACAGGCAACGGACAGATACCCGAAGGAGGACAACTACATGCCCCCCTCCGAGGACGAGATTAGCCTCGGCGACGACGAGTTCGGCTTGCCTGAGGACCCTGTAGAGCAGGAGCGCTTCAAGCGCCGGCTTATGGCCACTGCAAGGAGCCTGAAAAAGAAGCAGCAACAGCTCCAAGATGATCAAGACCTTCTCACAGATAGATGGACAGAAGTCCTGGCAGCCGAGGAATATGGACTCGAGCGCCACACTGCTCACCGGCGACCTCGTGGCCGGGATAAAACGGCATATCAGCCCGAATACCAGTCCGCACCCCCATGCCAGTTCACTACGGCCCGGGGCAATACGCAGGACCTGCAAGACATATTGGAAAACAACGCAGGACAACCAAGATCGATCTATGAATCACGGGGGCGCGCCACAGCACATGACAATGACCGTCATGCCGGATACACTAACAATAAATCCGGCCGGGCCGAACACAATCGACCAGACTTAGTCGGACTGCATTGCGACATAGCCTGGCACAGAGGCGCCTCACACCCCCTCTACTTCATTGATGAAGTAATGGATCATGAATTCCCAGAAGGGTTTAAACCCGTAAACATTGAAATCATACGATGGCACAACAGACCCCGCAGTATGGATCGAAGATTTCCTTCTCCACATTCACATGGCCCGCGGTGATGATCTACACGCCATAAAGTATCTTCCCCTTAAGCTCAAAGGACCATCCCGACACTGGCTAAATAACCTGCCGGCAAATTCCGTTGGCAGTTGGGAAAACCTGGAGGACGCTTTCCTCGACAACTTCCAGGGCACATACATGCGACCACCGGATGCTGATGACTTGAGCCACATTACCCAATAGCCCGGAGAATCAGCCAGAAAATTCTGGACTCGATTCCTAACTAAAAAGAACCAAATTGTCGACTGTCCGGACGCCGAAGCCCTAGCGGCCTTTAAGCATAATATCCGCGATGAGTGGCTCGCCCGACACCTCGGCCAGGAAAAACCAAAATCCATGGCGGCCCTCACGACACTCATGACACGCTTTTGCACAGGCGAGGATAGCTGGTTGGCTCGCAGTAGCACCACGCCAATAAACTCCGGCACTTCAGACGTCTGCGACAATAACGGCAAGCCACGGCACAACAGACATAAGTGTCGGAACAATGGCGACAACACTGAAGACACGATAGTCAACGTCGGATTCAGTGGCTCAAAATCCGGTCAGCGGAAAAAGTCGTTCAAAAGAAACAATCAGGGACCGTCTAGTCTGGACCGCATACTTGATCGCTCATGCCAAATTCACAGCACCCCGGATAAGCCAGCAGACCACACTACTAGAGACTGCTGGGTGTTCAAGCAGGCCGGCAAGATAAATGCCGAGAACAAGGACAAGGGGCTGCACAACGACAATGACAAAGAGCCCCGGCGTCCGAACATGGGGGGACAAAAGAGATTTCCTCCCCAGGTGAAAACGGTCAACATGATCTACGCTACCCACATTCCCAAACGGGAACGAAAGCGAGCACTGAGGGACGTCTATGCGATGGAGCCAGTCGCCCCAAAATTTAACCCATGGTCAGCCTATCCGATCACCTTTGATCGTAGGGATCACCCTACCAGCATCCGTCACGCCAGTTCAGCCGCATTGGTTCTAGATCCAATCATTGACGGATTTCACCTCACACGAGTCCTTATGGACGGCGGCAGTAGCCTGAACCTGCTTTATCAGGACACAGTGCACAAAATGGGCATTGACCCTTCAAGGATCAAGCCCACCAAAACTACCTTTAAAGGTGTAATTCCAGGGGTAGAGGCTCGTTGCACGGGCTCCATAACACTAGAGGTGGTCTTCGGATCTCCGGATAACTTCCGAAGTGAGGAGTTAATCTTCAACATCGTCCCTTTACGTAGAGGCTATCATGCACTACTTGGACGAACCGCATTCGCTCGGTTCAATGCGGTACCACACTATGCATACCTCCGTACATGGACCTCACGGGGTCATAACAGTCAACAAAAACATGGACCGCTCTCTCCGTATAGAAGAGCATACTGCACCCCTCACGGCAGAAGTACAAAGCAGCTTCCCCCGGCAAACCACAAATCCGGCGACAACAACTCTGAACACCGTCAAGCGAGTCCGAAGTACCCCGCAACAGGATCGTCAGGCACACCAAGAGTGCGACTAGCAGTCCGGCCTCCGCTCCAGCCCCATTAAGGCAGCATTCGTGCCGTGCATACACAATTACACACTCAAAATACCATGGGCATAGGCAGAGGCGCAATAGTGACACAGTCAACAGTGTGGTTCAGCCGCAACATACTTTAATAACCCCCTTTATCTTTCAGGACCCTGCTTTCGGGCAGCCTCTTCAGAAGAACCGGATTGTCGGACTTCCATAAGAGAGAAATCCAAGGAGGCAAAAGGCGTTGCGCACAAAGGGAATACCCAGGTGGAATCTATTCACGATCGTTATACCTATTTTATATACCTACATGCGGCCCGCCCTTGGATAGGACATGTCAAATAGTCCTATTTACCTATGCTTAACGCATTCATTGTAAACATGCACTTAGATGTATTATTCATCAATGGGAGATTATACATAGCGTCAGCTTATTATTCCTATTTGCACATTTTTCATATAAATGTTCATTTACTATTGCATACGTACACCTTGGTACGCTTAGTTTGCCAGGGGCTTCTTACGTCGCCCCTTCATACGGCAAGGTAAGTCCGAACACTTTCGATAGTGCGGCACCTCGAACTTATAGCATTATATGCATCAACTCTGATTCATGTCTTGGGTCAATAGTTGGGTTAGCCCGGCTCCCTTGTTTTGGTACCTTACGTTTCGTTATATCGGCTAAGGTAGCGCAGGGAGAACTACTGTGATTGTGTCCCGGTTCTTCTGGATGAGCACCTCAGTAGAGAAAGCCAAAAACTGATTGGCATGATGTGGCGAGAGCTGGTCGCTGTTCGAGAGGTCTTAAAATCCTTAAAGATTTTTCCGCTTTAGGCGAGGAATCGGCCTCGTCCGATTTAGGCGTATATAGCGCCCCAATTCGGCTTTTCGAATTCTATGGGCTTCGCCAAAATTTAAAATTATAGACTTCTATGGCTAAGTGAAAGTTATATAGCCGCATAGTCCAATTGCCTTGTTCACTACGCCAAACAGCTCCTTCGGGGACCAAATATTTGGATAAAGAGTGTCTGGGATTTCCACGAACACCCCAGTACTAGTTACGTGGGGGTGGAAGCCGACGACTGGCCTACTTTCAAAATTTTATAAACAACCGCACAGAAGGTAATATTTTAAATCAACAAAGCGCTATATAGCGCAAATAACTCCGTCTTTATATTACAATAACGACAGGAGTACATTCACTCAAAGATTGTGTCCTTTGTACATTCATCGGCCACGAGGCGAGCGCCTTTCATAATGCCATCATAATATTTCTCGGGATAGTGATGCGCCTTGCCCTCCGGCGGTCCATCCTTCACTAGCTTCTCCGCATCCAGCTTGCCTCAATGCACCTTCGCACGGGCAAAGGCTTGGTGGGCACCCTCAATGCAAACGGATCGCTTGATCACTTCCAGCCGCGGACAGGCATTCACCATCCACTTTATCAGGCCGAAGTAGCTGGCGGGCAAGGGCTCACCAGGCCACATCCGGACTATGATATCCTTCATAGCCACTTCGACCGCCCTGTGGAGTTCAAACAGTTGCTTTAACTGGTCACTCAAAGGCGTCGAGTGTTCGGCTCCAGCATACTGGGACCAGAACTGCTTTTCCATTGAGCTCCCCTCTTTGGCACGGTAGAACTCCGCGGCATCCGATATGCTGCGTGGTAGATCTGCGAATTCCCCTGGGGAGCTCCGAATTCGGGTAAGTAAAAGAAACGCCTCCTCCACATGCTTGCTTTGCATAAAGAATGTCTTACCCGCCGCTATCTTCTTGGCCGCTTGGATTTCCTGCTGGGCCTTTTCGGCTTCGGCCTTGGCGTCTTTCATGCTCAAAAGGGCCTTCACAAGCTCAGACTCCTTCGTCTTGAAGTCACGCTCCAAGGACTCGAACTTCTTGCTGAGCTCCTGGAGCTCTTGCTGTACCTCGCCCACCCTAGCATTTTGCTTTTCACACTCAATGCGCTCCGCGGCCGCCTTGTTTTCGGCCTCGGATAGCGCTTTCTTCAGGGACGCCACTTCGGTCGTGGCCCCTATTGCAAAATCATGACGTTTTTTAGCGTCGTCAATTTTTATTCTTTGTGATATATGAATGGGGTATCACTCACCTTTGTTCTCTTCGAGCTTCCTCTTCGTGAGGGTGAGCTCTCCCTGGGTCTGCTCCAGGTCCCGCTTGAGTCCGGAGACTTCCGCCTTGCGGGCAGTAGCGGCAAGCAGCACCACCTGTTTATTCACATAGACACCTAATATTAGACTCCCGCGGATTAAAATTGACCCTCCATTTGGCTTTTCTTTCCGAACACCAAACAGAGTGTCAGGGGCTACTGTCTATCGGGTGATAATTTCACACACTTTTGATTACTTACCTCAAAGCCTGTCAGGAGGCTGGTGCAGGCTTCGGTCAATCCGCTTTTGCCGGACCGAACCTTCTGAATCACCGCACTCATAAAAGTACGGTGCTCTTCATCCATAGAAGCGCTTCAAAGCGCTTCCAGCAGACCATCTGATGCCTCTGGCGTAACAGAAGTCATTGGCATGGACGGCCCGCCCTCCTTAGCGAGGGGCTGCCTGCCCGAATCCGGAACCTTTGGAGGTTCTGGTACAGTGTCTGGCTGGGAGCCCGACTTGCTGTGGCTCCCGTCCGCACAATCCGCGGGAATCTGGCGCCCCGTGTGCCCGGCGTCTGGAATTTCGCCTTGGGGCGTCTCCAGAGTCACCTCCCCTTGCTCAGGGAGCCTTTGGGACAACACCTCCATGTCATCCACAGGCCGAGGGGAAGTGGCCGTTGGGAGCGAATTCATCGCCAAATCACTCAAAGACCCATCCGAAGAAGATACCCCGGGATGGGCCCTGGCCGGACTGCATATGCGTGTTCGGTGTTATAACAGACTATGAAGCAAAGTCGCACTAAAGTACAACGGAAGTATGGATACTTACAATCTTACTAGGGGCTTCCCCCTGGGCAGCCACTCCTCCTCGCTGTAGGCGGCCGTGGTGGAGTAATCCGGAAGGGACACCTTTCCCTTCTTGGGTGTCCTAGCCTCCCCCTCCAGGGCGGCTTTCCTTTTCTTATCCTCCCTAGTGCAGGGAGGTGGCATTTCTTCGTGATCCTCCCCGCCTCCGCGGGAGGAATCTGCCTCGTCGTCCTCGGACGACGAGCCTATGACCGCCTTGCGCCGGGGACCTTTCCTGGTCCCCTGGGCCGCCTTCTTAGACCCTTCGGCCTCCCGGGATGGAGCGGCCCTTTCTTTCTCCTTCTCCTCCTCCCCTTCATGGGAGGAGTGTACCTCGTCGTCTTCGGATGAGGCGTCCTGTACAGCCTTGTGCCGGAGACCCCTCCTGGTCCCCGGGGCCTTCTTTTCGGCCTTATTTTTCGGCGCCTTGTAGGGCGCCGGGACTAGCATCTCTGTCAGGAGAGCGGTCGCCGGACCTTCTGGCAATGGAGCCGGACAGTCGATCCGCTCTGCCATCTCCATGTACTCCTGATTAAGTACACACGATGACTTAATATCCTCCCATGATATGCTGGGAAAACTACATCTGGTGATGGTTAGAAAACTCACCGGACGAGGGGGCCGCGCAGCATGGAGACCGCAGTCCTCGGATGTGGGAGGAGGTATTTCGGAGGTCTTGAACAACACCTTCCATGCATCCTTGTGTGTCGTGCCATAGAATTCTTGAAGTGTCTTGTGTTCGGCCGGGACGAAATCCCACAGATTAAAAGACCGTCTTTGGCACGGAAGAATTCGGCGGACGAGCATGACCTGGACCATGTTAACAAGCTTGATTTTCTTGTCAATCATATTTTTGATGCAGTTCTGAAGTCCGGTCAGCTCCGTAGGCTCGCCCCAGGCCAGGCCCTTCTTTTCCCAGGAGGTGAGCCGCATGGGAATTCCGGATCGGAATTCGGGGGCCGCCGCCCAGTTGGCGTCGCGTGGCTCGGTGATGTTGAACCACCCCGATTGCCACCCTTTCACGGTCTCCTTGAAGGAGCCGTCAAGCCAGGTGATGTTGGGCATCTTGCCCACCATGGCGCCTCCGCACTCTGTTTGTTAGCCGCTCATGATCTTCAGCTTCACGCAGAAGATTCATAGCCACAAGCCAAAGTGAGGCTTGATGCGGAGGAAGGCCTCGCACACGACGATGAACGCCGAGATGTTGAGGACGAAGTTCGGGGCTAGATCATGGAAGTCCAGCCCATAGTAAAACATAAGCCCGCGAACGAAGGGATGAAGTGGAAATCCCAGTCCACGGATGAAGTGGGCAAGGAACACGACCCTCTCGTGGGTTCCCGGAGTCGGAACGATCTGCCCTACGTCCGACAGCCGGTGCGCAATATCTGCGGCCAAGTATCCGGCCGCCCGGAGTTTCGTGATATGCTTCTCCTTCACGGTGGAGGCCACCCACTTGCCCCTGCTCCGGACATGTTTGTCTGTGCGGAGAAGGTGTGAACTAGGGCGCTGGAGCTCGAGGGAGCGAGAATGGATAAGCAGAGGAGGAAGAAGGAGTGGGTAAAAATGGGGAAATCCTTATCCCTTTATAGAGGCGACGAAGACAGAGCGCCTCCCCACTTGCCCGTTGAAGAGCGATTATTTCCCAAGCACCATGATTGATGGTGCGGTTCGGTTACCCATACCCGTATTGATGGGAATCCCATGATAAGGGGAAATTTCTCTGTTTCGACAAGACATGCCGAGGAAACCGCCTTGCAATATGCCTTGTGGCTGGTTGTGGAAAAAACGGTTCAAATAATGACTCGGCCATAGTGTCGTGTCACGTTGTGTGAAGATTGTCAACAGATTACATTTGTGGAATATCGTTCTCTCTATGGTGGTATGTGAAGATCATCTTGCAGATCCGGACACGATCTAAGTGTTCGATAATTACTTTGGAGTATTCGGAGATGGAACCCGCCTTGCAATGCCGAAGACGCCGGACTCGTCGTCATTGAAGCCTGGTTCAAGGGCTACTGAGGGAGTCCTGGATTAGGGGGTATCCGGATAGCCGGACTATATACTTTGGCCGGACTATTGGACTATGAAGATACAAGACTCAAGACTTCGTCCCATGACCAGATGGGACTCTCCTTTGCGTGGAAGACAAGCTTGGCAATCCGGATATTAGATTTCCTTCTTTGTAACCGACTCTGTGTAAACCCTAGCCCCCTCCGATGTCTATATAAACCGGAGGTTTAGTCCGCATGAGGACGATCACAACAATCATAATCATCATAGGCTAGCTCTTAGGGTTTAGCCTCTACGATCTTGTGGTAGATCAACTCTTGTAATACTCATATCATCAAGATCAATCAAGCAGGAAGTAGGGTTTTACCTCCATCGAGAGGGCCCGAACCTGGGTAAACATTGTGTCCCTTGCCTCCTGTTACCATCAGCCTTAGACACACAGATCGGGACCCCCTACCCGAGATTCGCCGGTTTTGACACCGACACCTACCACAAACACATATATACTTCCCCTCTTGTCTTCTCACCGTCCATGCCCCCCTATGTCCAATATGGTTCCACGCAGGTGCACACTCCCGCCCCTTTTTTCATTGATCTCATACTCACACACTCCCCCCCCCTCGACATGGTAGGCCTCTCGCACCACCTCTTAACTGCACCCCTCTCCCCCTGTCTGTCTCTCCGGACCTTATTTGCTTCTAACACATGCATGCATGTATATGTACCGATCTCGCTACATATAGCCAGGTCGACTATAATTTGTTTTCCCACGCACCGATAGACTTACCTCGCTAGTTATGTCTGTCTGTCCCTTTCTCGGACACACGATGGTTGATCTTCCTATGTAGTTACGTATGCTTACCACAACCATATCGTCTCCCCTAATCATCCTTGCATACCTCCCGACCCGTCTCTCACACGCACGTGCATAGACAGACAGACATCCCCCGCCCTCTCTTATTGATATTGCACTCGTACCCTCCGTTTGTCTAGCAGGCCTCTCCCACCATTTGTGAGATGCCACTCCACCACCAACCCTCGAACACTCTACCTTTGTCTTTCCCCCAACCTTATTCCTCTGCTACACATATCCATGGATGCCGATCGATCTCCCTCAATACATAGCTAGGTCTCTCTCCTTCCCCACACATATACTATTCGATCGGTCTTTGCCCCCTCCCCCCCCCCACACCGATAGTCAAACATTGTAGGTAGGTATCCATGCCACAGAGAAAAACTGCACCTCTGCCCTCACAAATTCCAGTAGGCCAGCCGCCCTATATCTTTGACGTGGGCAAACACAAATTCTATGGCACTCTTTATCGATCGTGCAACCACACACTTCATCCATGTTTTCAATTCTATCGATATATCACGTCCATGACTCCATTTCACACACATTGCATATGTTATGTTTTTTGTTTGAGATATCATCGACACATTGCCTCTGTTTCACACAAACCATCTCACTCACACGCACCCACGTACGTACCTGCACCTAAAGAAGAGGTGCACGCAGGACGCACGTACTCACGTCTCGTTCCCGGCCACACCCGTGCGGGTACACGGTGGAGTTTGTTTCTGTATGAAAAGGCAGCCCACGTGATAATTTGACGCGTATAGCGGTTGTTTGCTCGAAGGAGGGTCGGGTACCACGCCTAGACAGAACAAAGTTCGAATTGACGTGTTAGTATTAATAAAGTTATATATTCCTCAATGGCACATACAGAATATAAAACGATTGTCGTGGGGAAAATGGAAAAATGGGTCTGTCTCTCATCACACCATCTCACAGAAGGCGGCGGTGGCCTCTCTCTCTCTTAGTGTTGGTCAGTGATCCATCCACATCACGTCCGCCGGCGGAAAGGGAGGATGTGCATCGTCTCTCCGTTTGACGGTGTTGAGGCAGCACGCCCCGGTCTGCGGTACCCGCCGTTCTCTCTGATCAAGCTCTGTCGCGGTAGGGCCTTTGCCGCTTTCTCGCTGCCACGGTATGGGCAGATCCCGGCCGCGGGTGCCCTCCTAGTAACATCCCGACGACCCTCAGGTACAGCTTCCTTTGGCCTTGCTCCACTACCCATCTTCTCACATTGTTGCATGTGGATATTCTTTAGTTGTTTGCTTAAAACGTATCTTGGCCGGCGTACTTTCCATCTTGCAATCTCGTCCTCAAACCATTTGATAAACCACCATGTGCTATCTTTCCCTTATTACATGGAATATGCTTCTTTTTGTCAGCGTATGTGTCTTCAACTCATGTTATTGGGCAGTAATTGTTTCCTTTCTACCTCCTTTTGCAAACAGGGCTATCCATTTTCACCTCATTGCTATTGCGACATTTTTGTGAACTGCACAAATCACTTTTTTCTTAAGAGTGTTTTGTGCAGTTCTGCCAAAATGTCACATGGGCAACGTTTTTACATTTCGATGGGACTGCAGAAAGGGAGATTGGTTTTGCTATCCTCCTCGTCCAACTCCGTGCCTAATCTTCTCCAACAAGTAGTTAGTCCTAAAGAGAGATCGTAGAGGTGATCGACTTCTATTTGTGTGTATTATGTTTCATCATCTAGTTCCACTATTATTGTAATCACACAAACTGGATATCTTTGCAAATAGGGATGGTCCGCTCGATTTTAGTGGAGCTGCAAAAAATGATCAGATTGTGGTGTCCCCCATACACCTCTTTTTTGGCTACAGAGTTGGGTGAAACTAGCTGCCAAGCAATGAACACTGTGCCAAGGAAATGGAGCCATGCCTAAGAACAACATTGATCAATTTATATATTTTTCTATATTTGTACACCTTCTCACAACTTTATCTTTATGTATCGACCATTTCGAGACTCCTCGTCATGTCCGTGATCACATCCGGGACTCCGAACAACCTTCGGTACATCAAAACTTATAAACTCGTAATAAAACTGTCATCGTAACGTTAAGCGTGCGGACCCTACGGGTTCGAGAACTATGTAGACATGACCTAGAAATGTTTTTGGTCAATAACCATTAGCGGAACCTAGATGCTCATATTGGCTCCTACATATTCTACGAAGATCTTTATCGGTCAAACCGCATAACAACATACGTTGTTCCCTTTGTCATCGGTATGTTACTTGCCCGAGATTGGATCGTCGGTATCCAATACCTAGTTCAATCTTGTTACCGGCAAGTCTCTTTACTTGTTATGTAATGCATCATTCCGTAACCAACTCATTGGTCACATTTCTTGCAAGGCTTATAGTGATGTGCATTACCGAGAGGGCCCAGAGTTACCTCTGCGACAATCGGAGTGACAAAACCTAATCTTGAAATACGCCAACTTAACATCTATCTTTGGAGACACCTGTAGAGCTCCTTTATAATCACTCATTTATGTTGTGACGTTTGGTAGCACACAAAGTGTTCCTCCGGTAATCGGGAGTTGCATAATCTCATAGTTGTAGGAACTTTGTATAAGTCATGAAGAAAGCAATAGCAACATACTAAATGATCAAGTGCTAGGCTAACGGAATGGGTCAAGTCAATCACATCATTCTCCTAATTATGTGATCTCTTTAATCAAATGACAACACATGTCTATGGTTAGGAAACATAACCATCTTTAATTAATGAGCTAGTCAAGTAGTGGCATACTAGTGACATTAAGTTTGTCTATGTATTCACACATGTATCATGTTTCCGGTTAATACAATTATAGCATGAATAATAAACATTTATCATGATATGAGGAAATAAATAATAACTTTATTATTGCCTCTAGGGCATATTTCCTTCAGTCTCCCACTTGCACTAGAGTCAATAATCTAGATTACACAGTAATGATTCTAACACCCATGGAGTCTTGGTGCTGATCATGTTTTGCTCGTGGAAGAGGCTTAGTCAACAGGTCTGCTACATTCTGATCCGTATGTATCTTGCAAATCTCTATGTTTCCCACCTGGACTTGGTCCCGGATGGAATTGAAGCGTCTCTTGATGTGCTTGGTCCTCTTGTGAAATCTGGATTCCTTTGCCAAGGCAATTGCACCAGTATTGTCACAGAAGATCTTCATTGGTCCTGATGCACTAGGTATGACACCTAGATCAGAAATGAACTCCTTCATCCAGAATCCTTCATTTGCTGCTTCCGAAGTAGCTATGTATTCCGCTTCACATGTAGATCCCGACACGATGCTTTGTTTAGAACTGCACCAACTTACAGCTCCACCGTTTAATAAAAACACGTATCCGGTTTGCGATTTAGAATCTTCCGGATCAGTCTCAAAGCTTGCATCGACGTAACCATTTACGACTAGCTCTTTCTCACCTCCATAAACGAGAAACATATCCTTAGTCCTTTTCAGGTATTTCAGGATGTTCTTGACCGATGTCCAGTGATCCACTCCTGGATTACTTTGGTACCTCCCTGCTAAACTTATTGCTAAGCATACATCAGGTCTGGTACACAGCATTGCATACATGATAGAGCCTATGGCTGAAGCATAGGGAACATCTTTCATTTTCTCTCTATCTTCTGCTATGGTCGGGCATTGAGTCTGACTCAACTTCACACCTTGCAATACAGGCAAGAACCCTTTCTTAGCCTGGTCCATTTTGAACTTTTTCAAAACTTTATCAAGGTATGTGCTTTGTGAAAGTCCAATTAAGCGTCTTGATCTATCTCTATAGATCTTGATGCCTAATATGTAAGCAGCTTCACCGAGGTCTTTCATTGAAAAACTTTTATTCAAGTATCCCTTTATGCTATCCAGAAATTCTATATCATTTCCGATTAACAATATGTCATCTACGTATAAAATCAGAAATGCTACAGAGCTCCCACTCACTTTCTTGTAAATACAGGCTTCTCCAAAAGTCTGTATAAAACCATATGCTTTGATCACACTATCAAAGTGTTCCTCCGGTAATCGGGAGTTGCATAATCTCATAGTTGTAGGAACTTTGTATAAGTCATGAAGAAAGCAATAGCAACATACTAAATGATCAAGTGCTAGGCTAACGGAATGGGTCAAGTCAATCACATCATTCTCCTAATGATGTGATCTCTTTAATCAAATGACAACACATGTCTATGGTTAGGAAACATAACCATCTTTAATTAATGAGCTAGTCAAGTAGTGGCATACTAGTGACATTAAGTTTGTCTATGTATTCACACATGTATCATGTTTCCGGTTAATACAATTATAGCATGAATAATAAACATTTATCATGATATGAGGAAATAAATAATAACTTTATTATTGCCTCTAGGGCATATTTCCTTCAGTCTCCCACTTGCACTAGAGTCAATAATCTAGATTACACAGTAATGATTCTAACACCCATGGAGTCTTGGTGTTGATCATGTTTTGCTCGTGGAAGAGGCTTAGTCAACAGGTCTGCTACATTCTGATCCGTATGTATCTTGCAAATCTCTATGTTTCCCGCCTGGACTTGGTCCCGGATGGAATTGAAGCGTCTCTTGATGTGCTTGGTCCTCTTGTGAAATCTGGATTCCTTTGCCAAGGCAATTGCACCAGTATTGTCACAGAAGATCTTCATTGGTCCTGATGCACTAGGTATGACACCTAGATCAGAAATGAACTCCTTCATCCAGAATCCTTCATTTGCTGCTTCCGAAGTAGCTATGTATTCCGCTTCACATGTAGATCCCGACACGATGCTTTGTTTAGAACTGCACCAACTTACAGCTCCACCGTTTAATAAAAACACGTATCCGGTTTGCGATTTAGAATCTTCTGGATCAGTCTCAAAGCTTGCATCGACGTAACCATTTACGACTAGCTCTTTCTCACCTCCATAAACGAGAAACATATCCTTAGTCCTTTTCAGGTATTTCAGGATGTTCTTGACCGATGTCCAGTGATCCACTCCTGGATTACTTTGGTACCTCCCTGCTAAACTTATTGCTAAGCATACATCAGGTCTGGTACACAGCATTGCATACATGATAGAGCCTATGGCTGAAGCATAGGGAACATCTTTCATTTTCTCTCTATCTTCTGCTATGGTCGGGCATTGAGTCTGACTCAACTTCACACCTTGCAATACAGGCAAGAACCCTTTCTTAGCCTGGTCCATTTTGAACTTTTTCAAAACTTTATCAAGGTATGTGCTTTGTGAAAGTCCAATTAAGCGTCTTGATCTATCTCTATAGATCTTGATGCCTAATATGTAAGCAGCTTCACCGAGGTCTTTCATTGAAAAACTTTTATTCAAGTATCCCTTTATGCTATCCAGAAATTCTATATCATTTCCGATTAACAATATGTCATCTACATATAAAATCAGAAATGCTACAGAGCTCCCACTCACTTTCTTGTAAATACAGGCTTCTCCAAAAGTCTGTATAAAACCATATGCTTTGATCACACTATCAAAGTGTTTATTCCAACTCCGAGATGCTTGCACCAGTCCATAAATGGATCGTTGGAGCTTGCACACTTTGTTAGCACCTTTTGGATCGACAAAACCTTTTGGTTGCATCATATACAACTCTTCTTCCAGAAAACCATTCAGGAATGCAGTTTTTACATCCATTTGCCAAATTTCATAATCATAAAATGCGGCAATTGCTAACATGATTCGGACAGACTTAAGCATCGCTATGGGTGAGAAAGTCTCATCGTAGTCAACCCCTTGAACTTGTCGAAAACCTTTTGCAACAAGTCGAGCTTTGTAGACATTTATATTACCATCAGCGTCAGTCTTCTTCTTGAAGATCCATTTATTCTCAATGGCTTGCCGATCATCGGGCAAGTCAACCAAAGTCCATACTTTGTTCTCATACATGGATCCTATCTCAGATTTCATGGCTTCAAGCCATTTTGCGGAATCTGGGCTCATCATCACTTCCTCATAGTTCATAGGTTCGCCATGGTCAAGTAACATGACTTCTAGAATAGGATTACCGTACCACTCTGGTGCGGATCTTACTTTGGTAGACCTACAAGGTTCAGTAGAAACTTGATCTAAAGTTTCATGATCAATATCATTAGCTTCCTCACTAATTGGTGTAGTTGTCACTGAAACCGGTTCTTGTGATGAACTACTTTCCAATAAGGGAGCAGGTACAGTTACCTCATCAAGTTCTACTTTCCTCCCACTCACTTCTTTCGAGAGAAACTCCTTCTCTAAAAAGGATCCGAATTTAGCAACGAAAATCTTGCCCTCAGATCTGTGATAGAAGGTGTACCCAATAGTCTCTTTTGGGTATCCTATGAAGACACATTTCTCCGATTTGGGTTCGAGCTTATCTGGTTGAAGTTTCTTCACATAAGCATCACAGCCCCAAACTTTAAGAAACGACAACTTTGGTTTCTTGCCAAACCACATTTCATAAGGCGTCGTCTCAACGGATTTTGATGGTGCCCTATTTAACGTGAATGCGGCCGTCTCTAAAGCATAACCCCAAAAAGATAGCGGTAAATTAGTAAGAGACATCATAGATCGTACCATATCCAGTAAAGTACGATTACGACGTTCGGACACACCATTTCGTTGTGGTGTTCCGGGTGGCGTGAGTTGTGAAACTATTCCGCATTGTTTCAAATGTAAACCAAACTCGTAACTCAAATATTCTCCTCCACGATCAGATTGTAGAAATTTTATTTTCTTGTTATGATGATTTTCTACTTCACTCTGAAATTCTTTGAACTTTTCAAATGTTTCAGACTTGTGTTTCATCAAGTAGATATACCCATATCTGCTCAAATCATCTGTGAAGGTGAGAAAATAACGATACCCGCCGCGAGCCTCAATATTCATTGGACCACATACATCAGTATGTATGATTTCCAACAAATCAGTTGCTCGCTTCGTAGTTCCGGAGAACGGCGTTTAGTCATCTTGCCCATGAGGCACGGTTCGCAAGTACCAAGTGATTAATAATCAAGTGATTCCAAAAGTCCATCGGTATGGAATTTCTTCATGCGCTTTACACCGATATGACCTAAACGGCAGTGCCACAAATAAGTCGCACTATCATTATCAACTCTGCATCTTTTGGTTTCAACATTATGAATATGTGTATCACTACTATCGAGATTTAATAAAAATAGACCACTCTGTAAGTGTGCATGACCATAAAAGATATTACTCATATAAATAGAACAACCATTATTCTCTGATTTAAATGAATAACCGTCTCGCATCAAACAAGATCCAGATATAATGTTCATGCTCAACGCTGGCACCAAATAACAATTATTTAGGTGTAAAACTAATCCCGATGGTAGATGTAGAGGTAGCGTGCCGACCGCTATCACATCGACTTTGGAACCATTTCCCACGCGCATCGTCACCTCGTCATTAGCCAATCTTCGCGTAATTCGTAGTCCCTGTTTCGAGTTGCAAATATTAGCAACAGAACCAGTATCAAATACCCAGGTACTACTGCGAGCATTAGTAAGGTACACATCAATAACATGTATATCACATATACCTTTGTTTACTTTGCCATCCTTCTTATCCGCCAAATACTTGGGGCAGTTCCGCTTCCAGTGTCCAGTCTGCTTGCAGTAGAAGCACTCAGTCTCAGGCTTAGGTCCAGACTTGGGTTTCTTCTCTTGAGCAGCAACTTGTTTGTTGTTCTTCTTGAAGTTCCCCTTCTTCTTCCCTTTGCCCTTTTTCTTGAAACTGGTGGTCTTATTGACCAACAACACTTGATGCTCCTTCTTGATTTCTACCTCCGCGGCCTTTAGCATTGCGAAGAGCTCGGGAATAGTCTTGTCCATCCCTTGCATATTATAGTTCATCACGAAGCTCTTGTAGCTTGGTGGCAGTGATTGAAGAATTCTATCAATGACACTATCATCGGGAAGATTAACTCCCAGTTAAATCAAGTGATTATTATACCCAGACATTTTGAGTATGTGTTCACTGACAGAACTATTCTCCTCCATCTTACAGCTATAGAACTTATTGGAGACTTCATATCTCTCAATCCGGGCATTTGCTTGAAATATTAACTTCAACTCCTAGAACATCTCATATGATCCATGACGTTCAAAACGCCGTTGAAGACCCGGTTCCAAGCCGTAAAGCATGGCACACTGAACTATCGAGTAGTCATCAGCTTTGCTCTGCCAGACGTTCTTAATGTTGTCAGTTGCATCTGCAGCAGGCCTGGCATCCAACGGTGCTTCCAGGACGTAATTTTTTTGTGCAGCAATGAGGATAATCCTCAGGTTACGGACCTAGTCCGTGTAATTGCTACCATCATCTTTCAACTTAGCTTTCTCAAGGAACGCATTAAAATTCAACGGAACAACAGCACGAGCCATCTATCTACAACAAACATAGACAAGCAAAATACTATCAGGTACTAAGTTCATGATAAATTTAAGTTCAATTAATCATATTACTTAAGAACTCCCACTTAGACAGACATCTCTCTAGTCATCTAAGTGATCACGTGATCCAAATCAACTAAACCATGTCCGATCATCACGTGAGATGGAGTAGTTTCAATGGTGAACATCATATCTACTATATGATTCACGTTCGACCTTTCGATCTCCGTGTTCCGAGGCCATATCTGTATATGCTAGGCTCGTCAAGTTTAACCTGAGTATTCCGCGTGTGCAACTGTTTTGCACCCGTTGTATTTGAACGTAGAGCCTATCACACCCGATCATCGCGTGGTGTCTCAGCACAAAGAACTTTCGCAACAGTGCATACTCAGGGAGAATACTTCTTGATAATTTAGTGAGAGATCATCTTAAAATGCTACCGTCAATCAAAGCAAGATAAGATGCATAAAGGATAAACATCACATGCAATCAATATAAGTGATATGATATGGCCATCATCATCTTGTGCTTGTGATCTCCATCTCCGAAGCACCGTCATGATCACCTTCATCACCGGGAGACACCTTGATCTCCATCGTAGCATCATTGTTGTTACGCCATCCATTGCTTCTACGACTATCGCTACCGCTTAGTGATAAAGTAAAGCAATTACAGGGCGTTTGCATTTCATACAATAAAGCGACAACCATATGGCTCCTGCCAGTTGCCGATAACTTCGGTTACAAAACATGATCATATCATACAATAAAATATAGCATCACGTCTTGACCATATCACATCACAACATGCCCTGCAAAAACAAGTTAGACGTCCTCTACTTTGTTGTTGCAAATTTTACGTGGCTGCTACGGGCTGAGCAAGAACCGTTCTTACCTACGCATCAAAACCACAACGATAGTTCGTCAAGTTAGTGCTATTTTAACCTTCGGAAGGACCGGCGTAGCCACACTCGGTTCAACTAAAGTTGGAGAAATAGACACCCGCTAGTCACCTATGTGCGAAGCACGGCGGTAAAACCAGTCTCGCGTAAGCGTACGCGAAATGTCGGTCTGGGCCGCTTCATCCAACAATACCGCTGAACCAAAGTATGACATGCTGGTAAGCAGTATGACTTGTATCGCCCACAACTCACTTGTGTTCTACTCGTGCATATAACATCAACGCATAAAACCTAGGCTCGGATGCCACAGTTGGGGAACGTAGTAATTTCAAAAAAAATCCTACGCACATGCAAGATCATGGTGATGCATAGCAACGAGAGGGGAGAGTGTGTCCACGTACCCTCATAGACCGAAAGTGGAAGTGTTATGACAACGCGGTTGATGTAGTCGTACGTCTTCACGATCCGACCGATCCAAGCACCGAACGTACGACACCTCCGAGTTCAGCGCACGTTCAACTCGATGACGATCCCCGGACTCCGATCCAGCAGGGTGTCGGGGATGAGTTCCGTCAGCACGACGGCGTGGTGACGATGATGATGTTCTACCGACGCAGGGCTTCGCCTAAGCACCGCAACGATATGACCGAGGTAGAATATGGTGGAGGGGAGCACCGCACACGGCTAAGGAACGATCACGAAGATCAACTTGTGTGTCTAGAGGTGCCCCCCTGCCCCCGTATATAAAGAAGGGAGGGGGAGGTGCGACCGGCCCCCTAGGGGTGCACCTGGAGGATCCTACTCCCACCGGGAGTAGGACTCCCCCCTCTTGCCTTGTTGGAGAAGGAGGGGGAAAGAGGAAAGGCCCCCCCCCCCTTCCTTGTCCTATTCGGACTAAGGGGGAAGGGGGCGCGCGGCCTGCCCTGGCCAGCCCTCCTCTTCTCCCTTATGGCCCATGTAGGCCCATTAACCCCCGGGGGGGGGGGGTCCGGTAACCCCCCGGTACTCCGGTAAAATCCCGGTTTCACCCGAGACGATTCCGATATCCAAATATAGGCTTCCAATATATCAATCTTTATGTCTCGACCATTTTGAGACTCCTCGTCATGTTCGCGATCACATCCGGGACTCCGAACAACCTTTGGTACATCAAAACTTATAAACTCATAATAAAATTGTCATCGTAACGTTAAGCATGCGGACCCTACGGGTTCGAGAACTATGTAGACATGACCTAGAACTATTTCTGGTCAATAACCAATAGCGGAACCTGGATGCTCATATTGGCTCCTACATATTCTACGAAGATCTTTATCGGTCAAACCGCATAACAACATACGTTGTTCCCTTTGTCATCGGTATGTTACTTGCCCGAGATTCGATCGTCGGTATCCAATACCTAGTTCAATCTTGTTACCGACAAGTCTCTTTACTCATTACATAATGCATCATTCAGTAACCAACTCATTGGTCACATTGCTTGCAAGGCTTATAGTGATGTGCATTACCAAGAGGGCCCAGAGTTACCTCTCCGACAATCGGAGTGACAAAACCTAATCTTGAAATACGCCAACTCAACATCTACCTTTGGAGACACCTGTAGAGCTCCTTTATAATCACCCAGTTACATTGTGACGTTTGGTAGCACACAAAGTGTTCCTCCGGTAAACGGGAGTTGCATAATCTCATAGTTGTAGGAACTTTGTATAAGTCATGAAGAAAGCAATAGCAACATACTAAACGATCAAGTGCTAGGCTAACGGAATGGGTCAAGTCAATCACATCATTCTCCTAATGATGTGATCTCTTTAATCAAATGACAACACATGTCTATGGTTAGGAAACATAACCATCTTTGATTAATGAGCTAGTCAAGTAGAGGCATACTAGTGACATTAAGTTTGTCTATGTATTCACACATGTATCATGTTTCCGGTTAATACAATTATAGCATGAATAATAAACATTTATCATGATATGAGGAAATAAATAATAACTTTATTATTGCCTCTAAGGCATATTTCCTTCATCCGGCTCCACCTGCCATGCAGCAATATTGAGTGCACAACTACAGGAAAAGATTCACCCCGGTCATTGCGCCGCAGTAGTAATGACTAGTGAGCAGTCAAATCACACAGCCCCACCTTCGCCACAGTAAGTTGCTCGGACGAAGCAACCATCATTTCTCAGTTCCTTGAATCCTCTGGTACTCCCATATTCCTAGAGTAATAAGTTGCTCAGGTGAAGCAACCATCACTTCATCTTTCCCACAATAAGTACTAGTACCTCCTTTTTTTACTCTAGAAACAACCACACATGAATATTGGCGGTAGCAGCACAACAACTGAATCAAAAATTGAAACCAACCAATGAACTACTACCAATGGTGAGAGTTTTCTAGTACGTATCAGGTACTTAGTCTGTCCATGTATATAGGGCTTAATGCATTTTCCGAGACTAACTTTGCGCTGTTTGGATCCATGGGTTAGAGTTAGTTTGAGCTAGTTGGGGCTCAAATAGCCCTAAAGTATCCAAACATGAGGGTTAAATTGGAGCAAGTTAGACTTGTTCGGTTCAAGTGCCTCCTTAGGTGTTTGGAGAGAAATTGGCCAGCGCAAGGCGGTTCTATAGGTGGGCAGGCGGCTTGTAAGCAGAAGTTTCTCCTCGTGCTATGAGCCACCATGCATGTGTTGGCAAGGGAGAAGGCGTAGTAAGCAAGCTTCTCGTCATTCTGTGAGTTGACGAGACACAACAAAGTTATTTAGTACGTACTCTCTCCAAAAAAGGGCTGACCATGTCATGGCTACCATACCGTGCTCCGTCATTGAGTACATGCACTATTCACGTGCCATCGAGGAGAAAAAATATTGCGTAGTAGGTGCCATCAAAGTGCACGACTCACTTACGCACTACTTATCTGATTATCTCCATTTTCTTGCATGACACGTGCACCTTGATGCTAGATGTCTCACGTGTTGGCAAAAGGATGAACAAAGCTCACGTAAAAAAAGAGTTGAAGAACATAGATTCCCGACGACCAAGAAGGAGCAAGGAACCTCGCGGTGGAGCGTCTGCAAGGAACCTTGCGTGTTTTCCCCTGTTTTTTGCCGCCTGCCCACCTATAAACAAATAAAAGAACATGAACTCTTTGCTAACCACTAGAGACGATACATCAGGATGCTAAGTTGAAGATGTTTTATAGTTTATATTGATAACCACGCAACAAGCCACGCATGTACATGATGCATGCAACCACGCATGTACACATGCCAACGCACTAACTCCATCCGATCTAACTCATGCACATACACGCACAACATGGAGCACACAATTCACGTATGCTACCTCTTGAGCATGCGATGGTTTTCCCTTGAAGAGGAAAGGGTGATGCAGCAAAGTAGCGTAAGCATTTCCCTCAGTTTTTGAGAACCAAGGTATCAATCCAGTAGGAGTCTACAGTCAAATCCCTCATACCTGCACAAAACAAATAAGAACCTTGCAACCAACGCGATAAAGGGGTTGTCAATCCCTTCACGGCCACTTGCAAAAGTGAGATCTGATAGAGATAATAAGATAAATATTTTTGGTATTTTTATGATATAGATTGGAAAGTAAAGATTGCAAAATAAAATAGATCGGAAACTTATATGATGGAAAATAGACCCGAGGGGCATAGGTTTCACTAGTGGCTTCTCTCAAGATAGAATAAGTATTACGATGGGTGAACAAATTAATGTCGAGCAACTGATAGAAAAGTGCATAGTTATGAGAATATCTAGGCATGATCATGTATATAGGCATCACGTCCGTGACAACTAGATCGAAACGATTCTACATCTACTACTATTACTCCACACATCGACCGCTATCCAACATGCATCTAGAGTATTAAGTTCATAATGCATTAGGCAAGATGACATGATGTAGAGGGATAAACTCAAGCAATATGATATAAACCCCATCTTTTTATCCTTGACGGCAACAATACAATACGTGCCTTGCTGCCCCTGCTGTCACTAGGAAACAACACCGCAAGATTGAACCCAAAGCTAAGCACTTCTCCCATTGCAAGAAAGATCAATCTAGTAGGCCAAACCAAACTGATAATTCAAAAAGACTTGCAAATATAACAAATCATACATAAAAGAATTTAGAGGAGATTCAAATATTGTTCATAGATAATCTTGATCATAAACCCACAATTCATCGGATCTCGACAAACACACCGCAAAAAGAATTACATCAAATAGATCTCCAAGAATATCGAGGAGAACTTTGTATTGAGATCCAAAGAGAGAGAAGAAGCCATCTAGCTAATAACTATGGACCCGAAGGTCTATGGTAAACTACTCACACTTCATCGGAGAGGCTATGGTGTTGATGTAGAAGCCCTCCATGATCGATTCCCCCTCCGGCGGAGCACCGGAAAAGGCCCCAAGATGGGATCTCACAGCTACAGAAGGTTGCGGAGGTGGAAATAGGGTTTCGTGGTGCTCCTGGATGTTTTCAGGGTATATGAGTATATATAGGTGAAGGAAGTCGGTCAGGGGAGCCACGAGGGGCCCACGAGGGTGCGGGGCGTGCCTACCCCCTGGGCACGCCCTCCTGCCTCGTGGCGTCCTCATTTCTTTCTTGACGTCCACTCCAAGTTTCCTGGATTGCATTTGTTCCAAAAATAACTATCCTGAAGCTTTCATTCCGTTTGGACTCCATTTGATATTCCTTTTCTGCGAAACACTAAAATAGGAAAAAAATAGCAGTTTGGACTGGGCCTCCGGTTAATAGGTTAGTCCCTAAAATAATATAAAATTGCATAGTAAAGCCCATTAAACATCCAAAACATATAATATAATAGCATGGAACAATCAAAAATTATAGATACGTTGGAGACGTATCAACATACACAACACGTGCATGCACACACACTCGGCCGCAGAATGCACTTGAATAACACATGCATGCGCACACACTCGGCTGCATGGAGGCGTGCGCCATCTGCGGTGACGTCCAGTTCGTCATGCTATGGCGAAGCACGCACACAACGGCGCCTACGCATCTCTTGGAGCACCTCTTTTTCGTCGTTGCTCAAAGACTAGTCGGAGACGAAGACGACCGCAACCTCGGCCTTAGAGCTAGCACCGATGGAAAAACACGCACGCTGCACGCACACGAGCACGTACAGAGTGCCCATGACATGGTGCATCCCTAGTCACCTCTACTCCTTCTGCGCATGTTATCTATCAAGGCGGCTGCATGCCTAATGATGATGTGGGTGATATCTTCTAGGACCCAGATGATGACGAGGAAAATTATTAGACTACCCACAGTGGGAGTAACAAAGGTAGTAACATCACACATGTCTAGATAAAGTAGATGATGTGGAAAGCAATAAATGAAGAAAGAGAGGAAAGTAGTAACATCACACATATCAAGGCAAGATGTGTCTATAGCCCAATAAATGAAGCGTTGCATGTTACCACACATATGTTACTATAGAGGTAGTAACATAGACTAGTAACATGAGCATGTTACTAGTCTATGTTACTACCCATTGTGGCTAGTCTGAGGGGGGTGTCTCCAATAGTGTTCCTCGGCTCGCACCTCTTGCATCACGATGGTCGAGCTTGGAGTCATTCATCTGGTACACGTGGCATCTCAGATCTGGACACAAGGTGACGTACACCATCAAGGTCCACGGTCAAGGCAGTGCTAAGTGCTAAGTGCTTAGATGTGCTTAGATGAGGTGCTAAGTGCATTAAATGGCTTAGCAACTCAAGTCTCCAATGCATAGGTGCTTAGTTTGTTGTTGCTAAGCTTGCTTCATTTAATTAGCTATAGACTCAAAACTGTCTTTCCACTGTTTCTTCCTGCGGTCACCAAACTAGTCTCTCTCTTCTTAATTAACTTGCCACATCATATTTTGTGCCTACATGGTAGGCTTAGCAGCTATACATGGTGGAGCACTGGGAGAGGCCAAGGCTGGTCATAGTGGGGAGTAAGTTATACTGTAACATATTACTATGTTACTCTAAACATCTCTATAAACCAGAAAGGAGGGAGTAGTAACATAGAGTAGTGTCATATGCATGAAACTATTAGTGAGTATGGGAGCACATGATATTTCCCCATCTGGACCGATCCCAAGTTGGCTTCTCACCTTCTTGGCCCAACAAAAACCCCTCCCCCCTCCCCCGCGCGCTTCCCGCCCGACGCCAGCTGAGCCTGTCGCTCCACATTGATGGCAAGTTAGGGCGACGCGACCTCTCACTGCTTCCGCCGTTGAAGCGGCGCGCCGACCGAGGGCACCGCCCGCTGCACGCCCAACATTTCAGACTACATAGTGGAGAGTAACTTTAGAGCAAGTATTGCAATTAGATGACATAAGCAGGCTATAAGGATTTAAATATAGTATTTGTGCTTAGTTGAAGGAGAGAGAAGAGAAGCGGGTTGTAAACTTGTAGCCGGTTGTAGCAGGAGCTCCAACATACTTTGTTAGACAAAAGGTGGGGCCATTATTAATAATATAGTATTATACTAAAGGGACTAACTATTGTACTAGCAGGCTATTAGGTTGGTTCTAGATGATGTGTCAACTTCATATAGCCAGATGTTGGCTATACTATTAACCATGCTCTAAGTGTGGTGTGAGTGGGACTAAAGTTTAGTCCCATACTGCTAGGTGGGTGTGAGTTGCACCACTTTATAATGTGGTCTATTCTAGCATTTGCATGAGCATGATAATAGGAAACCTACACGAGCGCTCTTCGGGAATGAGCCTGTCTAAGGACAAAAGCTATCCACGTGGTCTATATTTTTGTTGGTCGGAAAAATCATTTTAAGTCATTAATTTAATAATTAACAGACGCCTTAATTACTCAACCTTTTTTTGAGACAAACCTTGGTGGGGCTATTATTGACTTGGACGTGGGGTTTGCGCCAAGGAAAACGTTTAAAATCCACCGGATGATAATGAGGAAAGATAAGCCGCTCATGCTGCTCGACACGTGGCCTCTAGGCCCATCCACCGCTTCCCCCAGCTCGCCTTATCTCTTCGATCCCCTCTCTCCTCCACATGCTCTCCCTCCTTCCTCTCTTATTCCCGTCCCCATTCTCGTTCTCAGGCGAGGACTCCCACCGCAATGGAGACCACCATGCCACCGCTGCTGCAATTCTAGAGAGAACAAACACGACCACGTCCGGCTGCAACTGCCGCAACTGCTCCTGTTTTTTTGCTGCACTGCTGTTATGCAACAAGCAACGGTGGCGGAAGCGGGGCTACTTGCTGCACTGCAGCAACGCCGTTGCTGCCTGCACTCACCGCCAGTGCTGCAACCCAGTACTAAGAGGGAGGCCAGAGGGGGTGCCACTCCAGCCCGTGTTGCAACGTAGCAGCTAGAGGCAGCCGCCGGTGCTACAACATGGCATGAAGAAGAAGGCCGGAGGAGACTGCCGCTCGACATCAGTGCGGCAATGCAGCAAGAAGAGGAGACCGAAGGATACCGCCGCTCGACGTCAACACTGCAACGCAGCAAGAAGAGGGAGGCCGGAGGTGGAGCCACACCCCGTCAGTGCTGCAACGCAGCACGAAGGCGCGGTTGCCGGTGGCCGCCACTGCTTGTCATCGGTGCTGCAACGCAGCAGACAAGGGGGGCGGAGGCGCGATGCTGCAGGGAGCCACCTAGTGCTACAATGCAACTTCGATGACTTGGTGCTCCTGTTGTTGTGATGCAGCATGCTGGATGCTGCGAGCCGGCGTCGCTGTAACGGCTTCCCGGCGATGCTGCATGGCGGCTAAGAGTTAGGGGGCGATGCTTTTCCAGTGGGCGGGGGCGCATGCTGCATCGATGAAGCCAGGGGAACAAAAGGAGGATGCACTAATGCAGCCTCAGGGCGATGACCTGGGCGTTGGCGTTGACTGGATCAAACGACTGGACGGGGAAGGATCTAACGGCTGATGAGCCGACTAATTTCTCTAGGAAATCAACTGGTTGATTTGTAGCAGTGGCCTTGGGCCAAAGGCCTACTATTATACTTGGTCTTACTCGCAGGACCGACCTGACATGCTCTACCCTAGCCGCTGCTGTATCATATGGTTTCGCACCGTTCCAGATCTTAGTGCCGCCACGAATTCTTCTCCAGCCCTCCTTCCGGTGTGCACCGCGAGAAGGGACAGCAGTCCTCCGAACCCCACTTTCGTGATCCTGTACGGGAGAGGGGCGATCAGGTTTTCGGGGAGCACACTCCTGTGACTGCTGCCTGCGACGACTTCCTCAATGACAGCCTTCTTCCCCGACCTCGGTAACCTCTTCATCAACGACATGAGTGACAACATCAACCACAGCAGTTCTGCTCCCGCTGTACAGTATGTGATTCTGTCCTCCTGGTTTAGTCCGTGTCATTACTTTGATCTTTGCAATTGTTGTCATGATCTATTTAATGTTGATTCGGATTAAATCTCATAGTAAATTGCTCATATATTCAACAATCCAATCCAAAAACCTGATTATAGGCAATTTACTCTGAGTGGTTTTGCTGCGCTTTTGAAGCCGCCTACTTTTAAGGGGGTGCAATATAAAAGGTGGCGCACAAGAGCAGTATATTGGTTTTAGATCATGTACTGCTATGACACCACTAAGGGTAAGCCTGAGGGCGATCTTAATCCTACACAACAGGAAGCTTTTGAGAACATGGATACCCTCTTCAAAGCCGCCCTGCTAAGTGTTCTTGACGATTACATTGTGGATTCATATATGTCGTTTGATAGCGACAAAGATATGTGGGCCACGCTCGAGGCCACGTTTGGGGCCTCGGGTGCTGGCAACGAGTTGTATGCCATGGAGCAATTTTGTGACTACAAGATGACTGATGAGCACTCTGTTGTTCAGCAGACTCATGAGATACAATCACTCTCTAAGGAACTTGAGTACTTTAAGTGTGTGTTGCTGGACAAATTTGTTGTTGGGACCATCATTGCCAAGCTTCCACCTTCGTGGAACAATTTTGCTACTTCTCGGAAAAACAAGAGACATAAGTTTTCTGTTTTGGATCTCATTAGCACTCTTGATTTTGAAGAGAAGGCGAGAGAAAAAGACACACGTGCTCGGGTCGCTGAGGGAGCTTCCAGTGCCCACATGGTACATGAGAAGAACTTCCAGCCCAACCAGCCCCAAAACAACAAGAACAAATCTCAAGGGAAAGGCAAGTTTGATGCAAAGAACAAGCCGTCACGTTCTACCAACTTGAAGAAGAATTCTCATAACGAAAAGGGATACAAACCTCAATTTTGGTAGCACCACACAAAATTTATATGGCTGCATCTACCTGCTGTCAGCTAACCTCATGGTGCTCCAGGTATTCCTACATTCGTAACTAGGTACAATGACCACCGCAAGATGAAATAAGCTTATTCGTACGTTGACTTGCTGATTGCAGTGCGGAACGATCCTGTCATGTGTGGAGGCGCAAACAAGCAGTGCAGACGAAGGTGGAAATCAACCAAGGACTTATGAAATTATATATAATCTTCCTCAGGCAGGTCAATATCCCCTTCGTCCAGATGATCGTGTTTTGTCATGCCGAGCTATTGATATGTGCCACTATTTTGCAACACATTTAAGTATAGCTATTGCTTTCCTATCTTTTCAGATTCAGGACAATGAAGATGATTTCAGGGGAACTGCACAATATGTACGCATGTTGAGTCATCTCTATTGCCTCATGTGTTTGCTGCAAATGTGTCAGCATCAATTGCAAGATGAGGCAGCTAGCTAGCTGTGGAGTTGCCAACATGCTCAAAGTGCTCGCAACATTGATAAGAAACAAGCATGCCCAGGAAATTAATGCGTGCATAGGGAGGCCCTTTGCTCAGAGAAGCATCGACCGATTTTCTTTATTTCCACACTTTCTCACAGCTTTGTATTGGTTATAGTATGGTGAATCATTGAGATGCATAAACATGCTAAACTTTTGTTCTTCTGAATGTTAGTATGCATACCGTATCTTGTGAAGCTTAGTTTAATGTGAGTGTCTGCATCCAGCACCGCATCCTCTAATTTGGTGGATGCCAAGTTGAAAAAGGTTACCAGTGAGTAGCCATAAGCTGGAGGCGTCTCTTTTTTTCTTTTGAATGGGCAATAAGCTGGAGAGTGTCTCGGGCTGCCTCTAGCACAAGGCCCTCCAGTACGAAACACGGGCAGCCGATTGGGTCGATACAAAAGTCTATCTATCTTAAAGCCCATTTCCTTTTGTTTTTTGCAAGGAGAAGCCCATATTTCTTGAAGAGGGGGCAATCACAAAAAAAAACCTCCTTCCTCCTCGCTTCCACTTATACTCCCTCTGTCCAGGTTTATTAGGCCCATGAGCCAATTGCTAAGACCAAGAATATGCACACAAAGAAAATAAAAAATCTCCTTAATTTACTCCATAACCACCCTATTAAATAGGCCTAGTAACAAACCAGGCGCATGCAGTGGCTGGCGGGCACATGCATCCTACATGCATGGCCAGTCAGCCAAATCCATGCGCCAGCTCCAATGCAGCAACGCAAAAGAAGAGAGCGATTCTTGGGAAAAAGCGAGTAGTTAGTGCAGTGGGCCTTATAAACACGAATAGCTCGCTCTCCCGCTTCCATCTCCCCCCAATTCCCCCCGCTCCCCATCTTCCTCACTCGTCCAGAAAACCTCCGCTCACCTTCTTCCTCATTCATACAGAAAACGTCTGCTCCTCTTCTTCCACTCCTACAGAAATCCCCAGCCCTCCTTCTTCCCCACTCGCACTTCCACTAGGCTCGTCTCTGGCTACTTTGCTCAAAACCGTGAGCTCGGTGTGACGCCCACAAGAAAAATGGAGTCGGGTGGCCCCAGCGCCAAGAAGATGAGGCTCCCGCCAGCGGTGACGCTGGTTGTAGATCCCGCACCCCGCATCGCGGGGAGAAGCGGCGAGCCCCCCCACCCGGATCGGAGGAACCGGTAGAATCTCCAATGGACCGAGTCAGCGATCTCCCGGACGTCATCCTTGAGGAGATCATCTCACTTCTCCCCGCCAAGGATTGCTGCCGCACACAAGTCCTCTCAACGCGGTGGCGCCCTCTATGGTGCACCGCGCCCCTCAATCTTGAATGTTGTCAGATATCTGTCCTTCCTGAATTTGATCTCCTCAAAGACATTGTATCCTCTCACTAGCAGGGCCCCGTTCAACCCCTCTGCATCCCGACATGCTACTTTCTGTCCATACCCGGCACGGTGGACACTTGGCTGACATCCCCTGAATTCAGAAAACTCTAGCAGTTTGAGTTGTACCATTACCACCAAAGTTTCATACCACGAACACACCAAGAATTCATGCCCACACCACAGTTGCCCATCTCGCAGTTTTCCTCCTCTCTCCACACCGCCACCTTCACCCGGCGCCATCTACCAGATGATCTGGTACAAATGCTTTGACTCCCACTGCTAAAAAAACTTTCACTTGTGGTGGTTTATCTGTCGGAGGCCTCACTGCACAACATCATCCACTCCAATTGCCCTGCCCTAGAGCACTTGCTGATTATTTTGGGAATAGAAATCCTTATCAGTTTGTCTCCAAATAAAGTCGCCTCACCTTAAAAGCATTGGAATTTGTTTTGAAGGACATCAACTCATCATCGAAGATGCCCCTTCACTTCAAAGGTTGATCTTTGATAGTTGTTATAAACCTTCACAATAACTGTCGTATCTGCACCCAAATTGGAGACCGTGGGTGTAATTCGTGACCCGTTTAATGATCACAAGAAGTTGGTGTTTGGCTCCACACTTTTCAGGTACCGTATATTATCATCTACACATTTGTAATCATAAGCTGCATTTTTCATTTGTGCGCATAAGTTTTATATCATCTTGGAGTACACTTTGGGTACTAATATTATGTTATATGCTCAATGAAGAGTTCGTCCATTGATAGCCTATCAATGCTGCTGGATTTTGTCAAGATCTTATGTATCGAAATGTTTAGTTTTGATCTGAACATAATTATTGGCTTGCTGCAATGCTTTTGATCTCTGGAGAATTTATATATAGAGGTGATGACTTCATGCACATTGAAAGCTTGTATATATTGTACTAGAATTAACCGTTCAGTTGTCATTCTTTCGACATACTCTTTTTTCAGACCTTAATTGTTTTCAATCTTCATGTCTACTTAGGCACAACCACATGGAGCAAAACATATAACCAATCGGTGGCGTAATAAGCACCAGGATTTTCTCAGATCTCATGACATTCGTTTGAGGACAATAACGATGGAAGGGTATGCATCCAACCAGGAAAACAGAAGCTTTGTCACATTCTTCCTGTTGAATGTGAGGTTACTATTGTCCATGAGGCTTAAGTTTTACCTCAAGATATTTCTCGCGGACGGATACGTTGAATAGCAAAAAAAAAGAAGTTTCAGGTGGACAAATGGGCTTCCAAACGTGCTCGGCTTCTATTTACAACAAGTTGTAGTCATCCTGAAATAAATTGTTTTGCACAGGATGTTGATTTTATGGATCAGACCGATCCATTTGTTTGTAACTGAAAGGGCTAGTTATCGACTAGAGGGGGGTGAATAGGCGATTTTTATGAGAGTCTTCAAAACTTGGGAGTTTCAAAGACAAACAATAGAAACAACACTATCCGTATGCAGCGGAAGGTAGACTACACTAGACAAGCCATAGTCAAGTATTCAATGAAGTGAAAGCACGAAGACTATTGGCAGCTAGGTAGAAAAGATTAGGATGGAAGATAGTATGAAGCCAATCAGAACAGGTAGTCACACAGTGAAGTCAAACAGATAATGCAAATAGGCAATGACTTCACGAAGACAAACTGTAAGTAGAGAGAAGTGAGAGATAGAACCAGTAGCTTCAGGAGGACAGGGATTTGTTCGCCAGTTCCAGTTGTTGTGACAACTGTACGTCTAGTTAGGGAGGTTGAGATTCAACTCAGAAGACCGTGTCTTCACCTTATTCCCCTTGAGCTAAGGACACCCAGTCCTCGCCCAACCACTCTGGTAAGTCTTCAAGGTAGACTTCCAAACCTTCACAGACTTCGTTCACTGGCAATCCACAATGACTCTTGGATGCTCAGAACGAGATGCCTAACCGGCTGGAGGAAACACAGTCCTCAAGTGTAACAATTCTTCAGATCACGCGGACAGAAAGACTTCGGTGATGCCAAACACTCTTTGGGCTGTGGGTGGTTTGGGCTTTGTCCTCGCAAGGATTCTCTCTCAAAAGCTTCGGAGGTGGGTTGCTCTCAAAATGATAAAAGCCGTGTACTAACTCTGAGCAGCCACCAATTTATGGTGTAGGGGGCGGACCATTTATAGCCACTGGGCAACCCGACCTGATTTGTCCGAAATGACCTTGGGTCACTAAGGAACTGACACGTGTCACAATGGTCAGATTTCAAACACACGCGGCAGCTTAACTTGGGCTACAAGTAAAGCTGACTTATCCGACTCTGGATAAGATTTGCACTCATTGTCTTCGCTCGAAGACATAGGATTTGGTTGAGCATCACTTCATCATTCTGACTTTGTTCACTTGGACCCCACTTAACAGTGCAGTGGTTCCTATGACTCAACAAAGAAGAACAAGAAACAACAAAACAACTAAGTCTTCGTGCTCCTTAGTCTTCACTCGATGTCTTCTCATGTCATAGTCTTCAACGTGAATAGCTTCACAGACCACCATTGTCTTCAATGTATTCACACATTTTTAGGGGTCATCTCCGGTAGGTAAACCGAATCAATGAGGGACTACTACCTGTGTTATCCTGCAATTCTCACAAACACATTAGTCCCTCAACTAGGTTTGTCGTCAATACTCCAAAACCAACTAGGGGTGGCACTAGATGCACTTACAATCTCCCCATTTTTGGTGATTGATGACAAACTGGTTGAAGTTTTCAACGGGGATAAAAGTATGTGAAATCTTAAAGGATTAAGGTATTGTCTTCAAAGGTAGCAAAAAGGCTCCCCCTGAAGATGTGCATATAAATGTTTTGCGTTGGAATGCAAATGCACATGGCGGGTTATACTTGTGGAGATCCTCTTAACCATATGAAGACAATACATCATGCATGAACAGATATATAGGAATAATGACATGCATAATGAAAAATGGACGTCTGCAATTGACTTCATGTGGAATTTATCGTCGCATCACAGAATGGCAGAAAAAGGTAGCAGACGACCATCAAGTTTGAGTGTTACAACTCAAAGAACCAAATGTATCAAAAAACGAGAGTTGTAAACACTAGGCAAAAGTATATCAACCACCCATATGGACCCGCTTGAAGACTATCAACATATGCTTCTCCCCCTTTTGTTAGTAAGGACCAAAAAGGTTTGAAGACATAGTCTCTACTCATTCCCATGAGGGGTAGGTAGGTGAAGCAGCAGGGTCGTCATTGAGGTTTTGTGGTGCAGAAGAACTTGGTGCAGTGTCGAGACGCCCTGAGGTTGGAGGTGGTGAAGTAGCATCATCGACGTCATCAAGAACTTTGGCATTTATGGTTGCAGCGGAGGAGGAGTACTCTGAATCTTCAAGATATGGGGTTCGACGCAAGACAACATTCCTGGGAGGAGTGGATTCGAACTTGAATCTCTCGGTGAAGCCATCGTCTTGAAGATCAGCTTCAACACTTAGCAATGTCAGACTCTTCCAAGGCCTCCGACAGGTTTCATGAGTGACAAAGGCATTCTTGGTGGCAAGGTTGCGAATGTAATTGACATCCACCAAGAGGCTTTGCATTTGACGTTTGAGCCAGTAGTGATGCTTGTCATGTTTTTGATGCAAGGCCACGAGAAGCTCTCGATCATTGAGCACACGAGATTGCTTCCGAGGCCTTGGAGCAATAGTGCTTTCTGTGGCTTCAGTGCGTGCCCGGCGAGTGTTGCCGGCCAGCGGATTGACACGAGAAGCAACCTGAACACCTTCAACATGCTGAGAGAAAATCTGATGATCTGCATTGTGAAGATATAGGGCTTCCTTGGCAGGCTCTAGGTAGATGGCTTCGACGGACAAATCAACCTCTGGCAGAAATATGAGATGATTGCGCGTAGAGGGCTGATAGTCAACAGCAGAGTGAAGCTTGATCAGACGCATAATCCAAGGAGCATAAAATTTCAGACCAAAGATGTCAGAGCCAGATGCAGCAAACTAGCGAATGAAGAAATCCTGAGCATTGAAGCTTTTGCCATTGAGAATATAGAAGACCAATGTCTTCATTGCACCTTCAAGCTTTGCTGAGGAGGAATACCCTTTGATGGGCCATAGAGTTCGCCTAATGATGTGATAGATGGTGCGTGGCAGATACTCTAGGTCTTCAACAAGGAATTCCTTGGGATATTCAGACTTCCGGTGGCAGTGGCTTCATCATGCTCAGCATTTGGCTCATGTTGGGCTCTGGCTTCTGAAAGATGCTCTCCAATGCATCACGGTGAAGCTGACAACCAGGTTCATAGAGTTCACCTGGAGTGGACAGGCCAGTAAGCTCAATGAGGTCAAAGGCTTTGGCTTCATGATGGACACTGCCTGTCATCCACTCAAGGACCCATGTCGTCGGATCCCTGTTGTAGTCGCGGATGTGGAGAGTTGCATAAAACTGGAGCAGAAGCTCTTCATTCCAATGCTCCTTATCGGTAACAAACTATAGCAGGCATGCATCACGGAAACAGTCAAGTGCTTCTTCTAAGCAGGGCAGGCCAGCAATGGCTTCGGAATCCAGACGCATATGAGGAAATATGCGCCCTTGATTGTATAGAATGCAGGAGTAGTAGCTGCGCTGCTGATAACTCCAGAACCGATCAGATGATATGCTTGGCTTGGAATATGGGTTCTTAGCTTTATCGAAGAAGGTGTTGTGTGCAATGAAGCCGTTGACATTGAATGAGCCTGGTGCAGACGCAGTACCTGGAAACCGTGGCAATCTGGGCTTTGGCTTCTGAACCTGAGGCCTGTGCTCCACATGATAATCAAATTGAGGTCCGGGAGCAGGTGGAGGAACCAGAATTGGCCATCTAATAGTGACAAGCTCACCTTGGTAGAATGCTTGCTCAATCGTATGGGACCTTGGTGGCGGAACAAGAGTAGTAGCATTCGCAAGGGCGTCAGTCTACACATTTGTTGCAGGCGCATCATTGGCTTCATGCACAGTGTTGACTATAAGCGCCACATTATCTTCAGCCATGACAACATCATTGGCTTCAGTGGTGTGGTTGGTGGCAGCCTCGGAATTCTCAACCTCCACTTGAGTAGCTGGAGGGTCGGGCACAGACACGTTCTCCTCGAGAACAACTTCTTGGTTGGTTGGGGTGTAACAACACGTTCTTCTTCTTGTTTTCATCAGTTCCTACAGCCGGAATCTCTTCAAAAGCATTAGCTTCAGACACAGGAGCCGTCACAGAAGGATTATCTTCAGGGAACACTTGACATGCCACTGAGCTGGACTGGTTTGAGTCTTCTTCTGTGATGGTGGTCATGGAGACAGATGGCCTTAGGCCTTTGCGAAGCCGTTGGAACACGAGCGACGCCTTTGGTGAGGGTGTGGTCTCCATGTAGTTATCATCATTCACCATTGGGCTGGTGGCTTGCGCTGGTGGAGGACGGGGTGTACTCGGTGAATCTTGACTTGGAGTTGCTGGTTGGGGGCGATCAGCCCATGAGGCATCTTGAGAGATTGGCGTCAAAGGATGACCAATACTGATGAGCTCATTGTTCATGAGAACAGGTGATGATACCGTTGGGCGCTCAATCTGAGGAAGGACTTCATCATCTTCTACATTGTCGTGAGGACCAATGTCTTCAGTCGCGATGGGGTTAACGACTAGAACTTCTTGAGCTTCAGGAGCCTCTATGGAAGCAGACTCATGAACTATCTACTGTCGCTCTTGATTTTTAGACGCATGATGAGCAAAAGCAATGGGCTTGACAACAAGGGGCTCTTTGGGAGCAGCCCGATCTCTCTTCTTGGTTTTTCTCTTCTTGGGGGGTGGTGCATCATCAGTGGTGTTCTTGATTTTTCACTTTCTGGCTTCGGCTTCGGATGCCTTGGTTTTCTTCTGTTCTGAAGCCACTGTGGGGACCTTAGGCTTCGAGCCTGTCATGCTGGCAGGGAAGACAATGTGAGGTCCTTCCCGCCTTGGAGCTTCAGTTGGGGCCATAGTAGACTTCTTCTTGGCAGCCATCTTGGGGTCAATGCCTGGACAGCCAAGTGCCTTGCGCTTCTCAGCTTTATTGTAAGCTTGAACACACTTGGCAGCAAGATTCTTCATGCACTATCTTGAGCCTTTGGCTTCTTCACGTTTATTACGAAGCGCCTCCTTGAGTTCATTCAGCAACAGCTTGAATTTCTGAACATCAGCCACGCTAAGCTTGGCAACATGCTTCTTGAACTGCTCTTTCTCAAAGTCAATCTTGTTCTTCAATTCAACAATTCGCTGAGCCAGAGCCAGCTCAGGAGCAATTGCGCCTTGGAAGGCGACGTTGATGCTAATGGGGAGCTGAAGATCATCAAAACTGAGATCTTGATTGCCAGACCACCCATCAATGAAATTGTCCAAAATGTTCACATTGAAGAGGGGCAGATCATTGAAGATCTCCGCCTCTTGCTTGCACTTTATCAGCTGCTCAAGAGCATCGTTACCAAACTCATCATCTGAAGACAGATCAATGGCTTCAGATTCGTTCCTCAGAACGGCAGCTGGTGTCAGTGCTTGACTGGATCACTGAACAGTTTTCTTCTGTGGCTTCTCGCGCTTCTTGGAGATGCGAGAGAGATCTTCAGAGGTGTTACTTAGAGCAGGAGGGGCAGTTGCCAATGGCTTCACTCGAGAAGCTTTTGGTGCAGCAGTTGGTTTTGAAGCCTTAGCTTTCGTTTGCTTCTTTGGTTGAGGAGGTGGAGCTGGTGCATCATCAGAATCAGCATCATCACCAGAATGATCCACGTTTGCACCTTGGACTGCAATGTGTGTGATGAGGCCAGCAAGGTTGTAGAAGGGGCTGATCCTGTTTTCATTGGCTTCACGGGTCCCATCTTCCCGAGGTGAAGAAGGACCAGGGTTGAAGTCAAGTCCGTATTCCTTCTTGTTCTTTCTAGCAGAGTCTTTGGCGAACTGGTAGTTGCGCTTGAACAGATTGTCTTCACGGCACCACAGTAGAGAAGAAGGGTCAGTGTTCTCTGGTTGTGGTCCGCGCACCATGCATGGATAGAAACCTTGATCAATGGCTTCAGTCTGGGTCCTGGGGGGTAGATTTTTGTACAGTATATCACCCCAGGGTCCCTTGATGGCATTCTTCTCTACATATTCTTCTGTGACGAATCGGTACTTGAACCATTCCTCTGACCAATATCTTCGAATCCATTGGATTTGATTCTTGCGTCCTCTATAGGTTTCCTATGGGTCTGTTTTGTACAACTCGTGCAAATCTGGAGGCAAATCCTTGGAGGTATTCCCACAGTGCTGTCTGCCACCCTTTCTTGCTGATTTCTCAAAAGCCATGAAGCTTAACTTGAAAGGCTTCAGAACTTGCAAAGGCTTCCTATGGCTGGTCAGACAAGAGCTGGCTTCTGGAGAATTTATGTGACTCTGTAAGAACTCTGCAAATGAATGCAGACTATGAGAACCAAGGGATTCTCCCATGGACATGTACCTGTGACAGCATTAGAGGTGCAAGGGAAGGGGAAGAGGTCATATGCATTCTCAGAAGATTTTGAAGATAAATCAGTTTGAAGACATTGACCTCATAACGCGAAGACATTCACTTATTTGATGAGAGTTGGTTCCAGATTTGTACGAATCCAAGAATAAGTACAAGTGAGGAATCTAACTTGTAAAGAAGCATAAGGGAACAGACTAGGCATAGTATGAGATGCAGAAAGAGATAGATTCAACTTTGGAGATCTAGAAACTACTTTTGGTAAAGAAGGATGAATCTATCAGATCGAAAAGACGGTAAAAAGTGAATTTTAATTACCACACGAAGAACTGCTAGACAGAGCAAAGTTGGAGGCCGAGCAGTTCGATCTTCCGTGCCCTAACTTGGCGACGGAGGACACCTACGTCGATGGCGGAGAGGACGAGGTCCGCGGCCGGCGTGAGGACGGCGTCGGAGAAGTCATGGCAGCTAAGCGCTTCGTCGCCGGCGTCGTCGAGAACTAGCGGAGGCGCTAGGGTTTGCGAGAGGTGGTGAGGTGGAAGAAGAATATTTGACCCAGATGTGATGGGTATTTATAAGGAAAGAGACGGCACAGCGCAATTACGCAGGTGCCCCTGGCGGTTCACATCTGAAGGGCACGTGGCAAGCATGCAACACCTTGGAAGTTGTTCCATGTTCCCATGCACGCCTGGATTGTCGGGGTGGTCGTTCCGAATTCTCCGGCTTTCAGGCAAAAAGGATATAGCATTAAAAACAGATATAAATGTTTGTCAGATTGACTTTAGCTGACAAGGTTCAGTGAAGACAATCGACAGTTTCCAAAAGAATGCATATGATTTGGACAGATAGATTTGAGGTAGTAGCATAGATAGGTTAGGGTCCGATCACATTCACTTAGATCAAAAGATTTAGCATGAAGTCATAGCTGTAAGTGAATGATGTAGAGGACAGAACACAAATATGTATATACCTGGTATAAGACCAAATCAACACGATGAAGATAGATCAAGATAAAAGCTTCGCAAATATAGCGCCAGGGGAAACGCTTCAAACAAAAGTTTGGTGGTGGCATTACCCACCGTATAGGAAGTATTAGACCCAGACACGACGCACAATTATCATGGCGCTCCGAAGTCAAATTCCGCATTAATGTATTCACACTTAGAGTGTATGTCTTCATTGATTGAAGATATACGTTACTTTGTGTGTTGCACATCTAAGTCATCAAAATGCATAAGTGTTAGGATGTGTGTCCTGTTCACAGGACATTTGAGGATTCCAAGATATTTAGCTCACACCGCAACTTGCAAAACCTTTTCTCATCCAAGGGCTTTGTGAAGATATCAGCCAATTGCTCTTCAGTGTTGACGTGAATGATATCAATATCTTCCTTCATAACATGATCTCTGAGAAAGTGATGACGAATCTCAATGTGCTTTGTCTTCAAGTGCTGAACTGGGTTGTTGGCAATCTTGATGACACTCTCATTGTCGCAGTAGAGAGGCACATTCTTCAGATGTATACCATAGTCCTTGAGAGTTTGATTCATCCATAGAAGCTGAGCACAGCAAGATCCAGTAGCAATGTATTCGGATTCAGCAGTGGAGAGAGATACACAGTTCTACTTCTTTGAAGACCAACAGACAAGTGATCGTCCCAGAAAGTGACATGTGCCTGATGTGGACTTGCGATCAACCTTGTCACCAGCATAATCAGCATCTGAAAATCCAACTAGATCAAACTCTGAGCCCTTTGGATACCATAATCCTAGTGTTGGGGTGTAAGCCAAATATCAAAGAATTCGCTTCACAGCTAAGTGCTGCGATTCCTTTGGTGCCGCTTGGAATCAGGCACACATGCAAACACTAAGCATTATATCTGTCCTAGATGCACATAAATAAAGCAAAGAACCAATCATGGAGCGGTATACCTTTTGATCAAACTTTTACCATTGTCGTCGGGACCCAGATGACTTTTGGTTGGCATTGGCATCGTGTATGCTTTGCATTCTTGCCTTCCAAACTTCTTTAGGCAATCTTTGAGATATTTTTCTTGAGATATGAAGATGTCATTGCGTTGCTGACGGATTTGGAGACCCAGAAAGAACTTCAGTTCACCCATCATGGACATCTGATATTGCTCTTGCATCATGTGACCAAACTCATCACTGTATTTCTTGTTGGTGCAGCCGAAGATAATGTCATCCACATAGATTTGGCACACAAACAGTTCACCATCATATGTCTTCATGAAGAGTGTAGGATCTAGTGAACCAGGTTTGAAGCCTTTGCTCTTCAGGAAGTCTTTGAGCGTATCATACCAAGCACGAGGGGCTTGTTTGAGGCCATACAGTGCCTTGTTGAGCTTGTATACCAAATCAGGATGTTTTGGATCTTCAAAGCCAGGAGGTTGTGCGACATATACTTCTTCTTCTATCTTTCCATTGAGAAAAGCATTCTTCACATCCGTTTGATACAGAAGGATGTTGTGATGATTTGCATAGGCTAGCAATATGCGAATGGCTTCAAGCCTTGCCACCGGAGCAAATGTTTTATCAAAGTCAATTCCTTCTACTTGAGTGTAACCTTGTGCAACGAGACGAGCCTTGTTTCTGACCACTTGACCATGCTCATCTTTCTTGTTGCGATATATCCATTTTGTGCCAATGATATTGTGCTTCCGAGGATCAGGACGCTTGACCAATTCCCACACATTATTCAGCTCGAACTGTTGAAACTCTTCTTGCATAGCTTGAATCCATTCAGGTTCCATGAAGGCTTCATCGACTTTCTTGGTTCAGAGATTGAGACGAATGCGTGCCCACAGAAATTGTTTAGTTGTGTTGCTCTTTGAGTTGCTTTTGAATGAGTGAGTGGACCAGGTGCATTCAAGCTGTCAATTATCTTCTCAATATGAACTTCATTTGCAACACGAGGATGAACAGGACGAAGATTTTTCTCTTGCTGATCAATGTCATCATTCGGGGGATTGTCTTCAGGCTGAGCTTCAGGTTGATTTGGTGCAGAAATGATTAGCTCTTCTTCAGTCTGATTCTCAGAAGGTATGATATCTCCAATTCCCATCTGCTTGATAGATTCAATTGGAGGTACTTCATCTAGCACATTTGGCAGGTGCTCTCTTTGTGAGACGTTAGTCTAATCGAACCGCACTTCTATAGTTTCAACCACTTTATAGTGAAAGAGGTTGAAGACTCTGTAGGAGTGTGAATCCTTTCCGTAACCAAGCATAAAACCTTCATGTGCTTTCGGTGCAAATTTTGAAGTGTGATGTGGATCCTTGATCCAGCACCTAGCACCAAATACTCTGAAGTAGCTTACATTTGGCTTCTTACCAGTTAGGAGCTCATAGGATGTTTTCTTCAGAAGCTTGTGAAGATAAACACGGTTGATGACGTGGCATGTAGTATCAATGGCTTCAGGCCAGAACTTTCGTGGAGTCTTGTACTCATCAAGCATCGTTCGAGCCATCTCAATGATAGTTCTGTTCTTGCGCTCCGCGATGCCATTCCGCTGAGGTGTGTAAGGAGCAGAGAACTCATGAGTGATACCCAAGGTATCCAGATACAGGTCGAGGCTAGTGTTCTTGAACTCAGTGCCATTGTCGCTTCTAATGTGCTTGATCTTGATGCCATAGTTCATCATGGCACGATTGGCGAAGCGTCTAAAGACATCCTGCACTTCAGTCTTGTAGAGGATTATATGCGCCCAAGTATATCGAGAGTAATCATCAACAATGATGAAGCCATAGAGAAAAGCAGTAGCATTGAGAGTAGAGTAGTGAGTAGGGCCAAATAAGTCCATGTGTAGCAGCTCGAAAGGTTGAGATGTAGTCATGATTGTCTTTGAGGGATGCTTGGCCCTGGTCATCTTTCCAGCTTCACAGGCACCACAAAGATGATCCTTCTTGAACTTGACGCCTTCGATACCCACGACATGCTTCTTCTTCACGAGAGTGTGCAAGTTCCTCATGCCAGCATGCCCTAGCCTTCGATGCCAAAGCCAGCACTCTGAAGCTTTTGCAAGAAGACGTACGGCCATCTGTGGTTGTCGGTGTCAAAACCGGCGGATCTCGGGTAGGGGGTCCCGAACTGTGCGTCTAGGCGGATGGTAATAGGAGACAAGGGACACGATATTTTTACCCAGGTTCGGGCCCTCTCGATGGAGGTAAAACCCTACTCCTACTTGATTAATATTGATGATATGGGTAGTACAAGAGTGGATCTACCACGAGATCAGAGAGGCTAAACCCTAGAAGCTAGCCTATGGTATGATTGTTGTTCGTCCTACGGACTAAAACTCTCCGGTTTATATAGACACAGGAGAGGGCTAGGGTTACACAGAGTCGGTTACAATGGGAGGAGATCTTCATATCGTATCGCCAAGCTTTCCTTCCACGCCAAGGAAAGTCCCATCTGGACACAGGACGGAGTCTTCAATCTTGTATCTTCATAGTCCGGGAGTCCGGCCAAAGGTCATAGTCCGGCCATCCGGACACCCCCTAATCCAGGACTCCCTCAGTAGCCCCTGAACCAGGCTTCAATGACGACGAGTCCGGCGCGCAAGTTGTCTTCGGCATTGCAAGGCGGGTTCTTCTTCAAATTCCCTGTACCTGTCGAATAGTGTCCGGCTTCTAGTGTGTGCTGCCCTCCTCGGCTTCTGTGCCCCATAATGACCATCTTCCACGTGTCAAAGAATGCGAAAAGCCAGGGGATTTTTTCATTTACCC